>NC_056743.1:1710989976-1711289976 GCF_019279795.1 Protopterus annectens | reverse complement strand
AGTTAATGTTTGGGTAATTGAAATCACTCAATATTAGGGTGTTTGGTAGGACCTTTATGTTTCCCAGTGTTTCCAGAAACGTGGAATGAGGGGTCCTGGGACATAGTGGCAAGCTACAATATAAACTGCAGTTTTGCCCATTGTTAGTTGCACGTGGATGATCTCTGTAGCATCGTGCTGTGCCACTAACCTGGAGGTGTGGGTATCCTTGATTAATATGGATACGCCCCCACCTTTTGTATTTCGGTTTGGGTTCTGTGGCCGAAATGTGTGGTATGAGTTGTAGCCTGGTAGTGCTGGGGTGCTCTCTGGAGCCTTAAACCAGTTTTCTGTTACTGCACATATATCGTTTTTCTCCATACTGAGAAGTGCTTCGAGTGCGTGCATTTTGAGGTTTAGACTTCTGGCATTGAGTAGCATTACCCTCATTTTTTTGTTACTTGTGCTATTTACGGCAGTGGGTTTGTCTTTTGAGCCTTGCCTAAAAAAGGCACTATGGGGGTGGCAAGAGCCTTGGCCAGTATTCAAAAGCCTAAGGGTGACAGGGGCAAGCCATCTCTAGCAAAGCAATGTGGCTTGTTGAGCATGTCATCCCTGGCAGACAGATACTGGATCCCCTTTAAATGACACCAGAAACTTAGTCAATTGTTGAAATAGAGAATTGTTTTCTTTATACCGTGGTATCATTCTTGGTGAGGGCAGGATGCTATCAGGGTCAGGGTCATACTGGCCTGGGCTACTTGATCAGAGAGCTCTTCTTCCATGTCCCTTCATGTAGTTCAGGGAGGTACGTCTCAGGTCATTCACACCAACATGGACAATGACAGAGTCATATTTGTACTTGTTCTGGAGTTACCCGAGTGCTTGTGTTATGTGGCGGAACCTGGCACCCGACAGGCAGCTAACAGTAACCTTCTCCTTATTCAGCCTAGTGAGTGTGACGTCAGTGTGCCTGACTATAGGTCACTTATTACTAGTATGTTGGGTATGTTATTTTGCCTTAAGGGCTGCGATTGCATGGCACACTGGATTTGTGAAGTATGTGTTTCATGGATTGTGTTGGGGGGTGAAGGTTGCTTGGATGTTTGCTTTGGAGGTCTCTGTTGGTTTTGCAGATTTTTATTTAGAGCCTCCGAGTATGTTTTCATGTATTTGTGTGTGTTTTTTGCTGGTGTTGGTTTAATGGGTCTATGTGAGACTGGTACTGTGATGCAAGTATTTCCCTTCTCCTCTTGACTGTCTGATCCAGTCTTGGGTTGAGAGAGCTTAGCCTCCAGTTTGGCTGTATAATTGCATCTCTCACATGTAATAGTGTTTGGTGGTAGGAGGAGAGGGTTGTCTGTGTACATGGGGCAGTTGTAACATTGCCTCAAAATGCCCAGATGCACCAACTGGACTGGAGAGTACACCTGAAACTGCCCTTTGGACAATCCTGGATAGGTACAGTGAACTGTTTTACTGGATGGCTGGTAAGGTCAAATAGAGAGCCTTGTCTTTCTGTACAGTACAGGAGGGTCTAGTGCTAGGGTTTATAAGTGCTTGCTATGCCGGGCTGAGAAATGAATGGCTTGAGTGCTTAAGTTGAAAGTTTGTCTAGTTCCAAGGGAAAAATTGAAGAGAAGACTTTGTGGAGCCAGGAATAGTTTTACCCTAGCTAACCGGCACTGCCTGGCACGGAAAACCAGGCAAATGCGGTATTTATAGCAGGGAAATGAAAGAAATAGAAATTAGCCCAAAATGGCCAATAAACTACTAATTTCTGGGCTGAAACCACTCCTTCAGGGACAGATAGACTGCTCAAAGCTCCCCTCTCTCACAGGTGAACAGAGAAACATCCTTCTATCCAAGTAAAGGTATGGGCAAACACAGAGATTTGTAACACAGCCCTGAATTCAGCACTAACCTGAAAACTGGACTATACTAGCTTAGAAAGGCGGGAAACAAGTATTTTTTTTCCAGAAAATAAAGCAGATACAATAAAAAAAAAACACTTTAAATGCACAGAAAAGGATACTTATTGTTATATATCGCAGATCAGAGTTGTACTCAATGCCCCTAGTAATAAAGTAGAAAGAAACACAAATACAGTAAAAGCAGATGAATAAAGTGCAATTTGTTATATATATATATATATATATATATATGGGTTCCTATCACTTCATCGAACTGTGAATTCACCGACACTCACCTCTTCGACACCAATCCATCGACGTCCATATCATCGACAATTCCGGTAAGCGATCTTCCCCCTCACAGGACCCATGGTAGCGCTTTAAAGGTAAATTATACGGAACCACGTACACCCTGATCGGTGTTACACAGGAAGAAGCGCTACCATGGGTCCTGTGAGGGGGAAGATCGCCACGGAATTGTCGATGATATGGACGTCGATGGATTGGTGTCGAAGAGGTGAGTGTCGGTGAATTCACAGTTCGATGAAGTGATAGGAACCCATATATATATATATATATATATATGTATGTGTGTGTGTGTGTGTGTGTGTGTGTGTGAACAACAGAACACAAACAAACTAATACCAATTAACCAGAAAAAAAACTCAAAGCCCTGTTCCAACAGTCTTCAATCAGACAAGTTCTAACTGCACACTCCTGCTACTGGCATGCAGGGGAATCATCTCCAAAAAAAAGATGGCCTGGATCAGTGCTCAAGTTATACAAACAAAGCTAGATTCAGCAGGCCTGAATCTGGTCTCTGCTACAGCAAGAAGGCACACCAACTTCAGAAAGAAACAGTTCAAATAAACAGGCACAATAAAGCCTGTGACCAGAAATTCCCAGCTCAGAAGGGCAGAATCCAGCCGCTCCTCCCACAAGAGTGCAGACCACAAACCCTCTTAATGTAGAATAACTGGCCTGAAGCCCAAGTGCTTAAGCCAGAACTAATGCACTTTTAGAATAGCAGACACTTGGCCTTCAATCAGCAATTCCCAGCTTAAAAGGAAGGTTATAAGCTACCTGTCCTGCCACAACAGTGCAGACCACAAACCTTATTTATGTAAAACACCCGTATGAAGCCCAAGTGCTTAAACCAAAAGACTTAAGAGTAATAGTTACAATTTAAATCAGGCTACTACCAAGCAGTAATAAATGCAGCAGAATAAATAAAACTGAATACTTTTAAGAAAAGCAAAATAAAGTAGGAGGAACCACAAATACAGGAAAAGCAGATGAATAAAGTGCAAGGAGAGAGGAAGGAAGAGCCCAAGTGGGTTGGCCTTCTCAAATCTTCCCTCTGTATTAAGTAGAGAGAACACTAGACTCAGAATATGATCTCACTGTACTTGGTTAAATGAGCAAATGAGATGGATCTAGGAGGAGTGTTTAAATACAGACTTACAGGAGGGTCGGGCAATTCCAGAGCCACCAACACAAAAACAGAGAGGGTGGGTGGGGATCTAACTGCAGAGAGCCACACAGCACACTGTTCAATGAAACACACAATTAGGAAACGGAAAAAAATGAAAATATAGTACTAAAACTGCAAGTTTGTACTTAGCAGAAGACTAAAATACACTACTGCAAGTTTCACTTAACTTCAGCTTCTAATGCAGATGTTTGTAGCCAAGCAAGTTTCTCAAAGGTTGAGCATAAAATGCACTTACATAAATTGCATACCTTACTTCCCATGGCAGTTTTAGCCCTTATATATTTATGCACTAACAACCCAAAAGTGAGATGGACATGTTGGGGCATGTACATGTTGCCCCTACCAATTTAGATAATTGAGACACAGTTAAACGAAACAGATATCAAGCAACATAAATGTTGAATAATTAGTAAGTAATACATGAGTAGATGGTCACATTGGTTAGAAAGTTTAGAAAAGGCTGTAAATAGTGTGGAAGATCGAGTGAGCCTGACAAATGAAACAAAATATGAAATCATCCCTATCTGTATTAAAAAAATAACTTCAGAAAACATTAGTTTGAAACTGAGATACTAAATCAGCCTCTAAGTGATCCCTTGCTGTGCTTCTTAGGCAGGTGAACAGGTGAATATTACTTGCCAAAATTATAGCCCTGCAGTCTGTTCTGGGTTCTGTCAAAGACATCATATTATAGAGCAGGTGATCTGAGATGATCATATAAAGATGACCATTTGGACAAGGGCAAATATTGCAAAACTGACAGATCAGACACATTTATAGCTGTGAGAAAGAGGAGATAAGTCAGCCTTGGCTCTGACATCCTCCCTCAAAAGAATTTTATGCATTAAACAGGCATAAGATCTTGGAGAAGCTCCAGTCTTTTTTAACAAGATTTTAACACTCTCAAAAAGCCACTTGGAGATAGGTAGTTATCACTGTGATTTATAAAGACAGGATCCAGTCTCCCAGCACTGTAAATATATGCCAATTTCAATTCTAACTTTTGACTACAGGTGTTTAACGAATATGTAAGAAAAACAAAGGGCTGTATTGGCAGTTGTTAGTAAAACCTTCAATAACCAATAAAATAAAATGAACACGAAAGGTATGCACCTTTGTAAAACACTCTACTTCTTCAGACCATTAAAACAACAATAAAACCTTTCTTATATATGCTTGTATGCAGATAAGGAAGGGGGCTTAAATGACAAGGACTCTAAAACCTAAATTAAGGAGAAGACCTCATTTATTTCGCTCTTGAAAGATGTTATGTGATTTTATATTTCTTGTTTCATTGGTTAGCAATTTGATATGGTTTAATATATATACGAAAGGTTTTATTGCTGTTTTAATGGTCTGAAGAAGTAGAGTGCTCTACGAAAGCAAGTCCAATAGGATGAGGTGCCCAAAACAAAACCAATAAACAGGAAAAAAGCACCAGCAAGCCGTATCCACCTTAAAACATGTGTTCCACAGCAAGTAAAGCACAATGCAGCACACAATGATAACGCTGAACTACTACCAGTTCGTTTTAGTCTCCAACTTAATCAGAAAAATGCTGACAATCCAAACTCCTCCCCATTTACACCTTTGCAAACTGCCAAAACTTAAAATCATGTGACATTGAATTCAGTGTTAACCCTTTCCTAAACATACCTTAAAACAAGCCTAATAAGTACAACTTTCCCCTGTTTAAAACACTTTTAAATATCTAAAAACACACTTTCAAAACCTGTAGTAAATAAACTGATATAAAAAAAAATGAATGCATGTTATAAATGAATAAATTAATGTAAAAAAATCAAGTAAAATCAATCTTGTTGAACAATATTTCAAACCACGTGTGTGAAATTCATAACTTTGCTGCTCTTAATTTTAAAACTGGGGCTAGGGAGACCATGTTGTTCAAACCCAGCCACCTATTGGCTTCCAATACCAGTTGCCAGTAAACCTCTCTATATTCCAACATGGTCTCCCAAGAACCACCCCCTACCATCCATTACCACTTCATCTAATACAAAAAAAGTGTAAGAAGCACCTTCACAGCTCAAAGTGTGTTTATATAATGCGTTTCTGTTGTTACCCCTCCTAATGTCGTAAAGGTGTTCATATATTCTTTTCTTTAAACACCTTTCTGTCTTACCCATGTAAAATGCTTTACATTCCTTACAGGTTGCAATGTAAACAAGTCCCTTACTTTCACAATTAAAATAGGATTTAGAGGTAATGTGTCTATTCCTGTTACTGACAGTAATTTCAGAAGTATCAGCTATAAAAAAGGGCATTGTTGGCATGCTCCACACTTGAAGGTACCCACTTTTCTAATTAAGTTTCCCCCAAGTTTGGTTTTCCATAAGGTCCTTAATACATCTACCTTTTCTGAAGATGAATTTTAGTGGAACATCAAATTTTAAATTCAAATCAGAGAGCATGGAAAATCTGTTCCATTCCCTCTGGACAATGTCTCTAATGACCTGCGCATCACCACTAAAATCCACAATAAAAACATTCTCACAGGAGTCACTGTCCCCATTGCTTGTTACCCTTTCTTTTATACCTGTATCACCAGAATATAAAATTGGTGTAAATCTGTCCTTCCTATGCTGCAATACTTCTTCCTGGATTTCCTTAATCAAGGTCTCTGGGTATCCTCGTTCTAAAACCATACATTTTAGTAGGTCACACTCATCCAAAAAAATCATTGTCGTCAGAGGTCATTCGACTACCATGTACATATTGACCCTTCACTATTCCTTTCTTTTGGAAGAATGGGTGGGCACTAGAAAAGTGCAAAAATGAATTACAATACGTCTCCTTCCTGTGTACTTTTGATTCAAACCCATTACTACTCTTCCTAATATGGATGTCCAAAAAGTCAATACTGTCATAACCTACCTTGTATGTTGTTGTTGTTGCTTTCGGCTTTTCCCGGTTAGGGGTCGCCACAGCGGAACTCTGGTCCGCTAATGATTGGCAGTAGATTTTTACGTGCCGACTTGCCGGGCCTGACGCACAACCTTCAATGAAGGAACGCCCATTCAAGCATAACCTACCTTGTATGTAAATCTAAAAAAAAAAATCTGTACTGTTGGAAATGTATTCAAAGAAGTCCAGAAATTTCTCCTCACTATCTGTCCAAAATATACAGATATCGTCAAGGAAACGTTTGTATAGTGCCCAACAATCCTTAAACACCGAATTAAACAGATACTTTTGCTTCCACCAAGCCATCACTAGGTTTGCATAAGTGGGGGCACACATGGCCCCCATGGCAACTCCCTTTAACTGTCGAAAAAATTCCCCTTCAAAACAGAGAAAATTGTTTAATACCAATTCCATTAAGACAGTAAAAACATAAATTTTTTTTTCAGTAAAATTATTTCCGTTCCTTAGAATCTCTTCAAAAAACTCTAAGCCAGCTCTATGGGGAATAGAAGTGAAAAGGTCCCCCACATAAATAGTAATAAAAATGACTTATTTGGTTATCGGTTTGTCATTTACACTTTTTAAAAAAAATCCCATGAGTCCTTCAGCTTATTACACACCCCCACAGACAGGTTCTTTAACCTGTGATCTAAATATTTAGCAATGGGTGCAGTGACAGACTGATCAGCAGCTACAATGGGCCTCAAGAGGGGATCTTGTACATCTTTGTGTATTTAAAATTAAGAGCAGCGAAGTTATGAATTTCACACATGTGGTTTGAAATATTGTTCAACAAGATTGATTTTTATTTTATACATTCATTTATTCATTTTTAACATGCATTCATTTTTTATATCCATCTGTTTATTTACTATCCATCTGTTTATTTACTACAGGTTTTGAAAGTGTGTTTTTAGATATTTAAAAGTGTTTTAAACGGGAAAGTTGTATTTATTATGCCTGTTTTTAAAGGTATGTTTAGGAAAGGGTTAAAATTTAATTCAGTGTCACATGATTTTAAGTTTTGGCAGTGTACAAATGTATAAATGGGGAGGGGTTTGGATTGTCAGTATTTTTCTAACGAAGTTGGAGATGAAAATGAACTGGTAGTAGTTTCAGCATTATCATTGCGTGCTGTGTTGTGCTTTGCTTGCTGTGGAACACATTAAATGTTTTAAGGTGGTTACGGCTTGCTGGTGCTTTTTTCCTGTTTATTGCTCTACAAAAGCACTTACCTTTGTGTTCACTTTATTTTATAGATTATTAAAGGTTTTACTGCCAACTGCCGATGTAGCACTTTGTTTATCTTACATAATACTGTCTTGGTTCATGTGCTTGTGACGCCCCTGCACTGGCCCAGTAATCAAGGAGCCTCAATCCTCACCACTGGAAACAATGAAGGACATGCACAATGGGAGGATGACATGTACACGCACAGTAAAGTACAATTTCCCTTAACAGCACACAGAGATCACAGTCAGTCTGGGGCGGATTTATCCCTCTTTCTCCAGATCCCCAATAAGACTCCCCACTGGCACAGCTATAGGGTTAAGATCTCAGCTGAGGGGTCAAGCCAAGACCTCCAGCACCCTCTCTGTCCAACCAGTGCTTCGTGTCCCCACCCAAGTAGCTGACAAGACACACACACTTTGAGATTTGACTTACATACATACACACACATGCACACACACACACCTCTAACTATACCCCCTTCTGCCCAGACTATATGGTAATTACCACCGCCACCAACCCCTCCTTATCAGCTACTAGAAGGCCATTACAAAGGGTGACCAATCGTACTGTGTAATGTTACTATTATCCAAATGGTAAGTGTGACCAAGACTTGCAAGGCTATTTAGGAGTGGCCTGTACAGTGTCACCAAATACATATGCAAATACCCTAAGAGCTTAAATATGTCTCACAAATATCAGCCACAAAGATAGGTTTAAAAGAACAAGACAATACTCAATCAACAGAGTAACTGCAGAGTTCAGAATCACAGAAAAAATTTTAAAACAACATTGCAGGACAGTCTCAAATACATGCAGAAAACATCTAAACTAATCTTTACTATATTCCTATCTAAAAGATACTATGCCCTAAATAACTTACTTGCAGAGCAACATGCAGGCAGAAGTGCTGAATGGATGTTTCTAGGTCCAAAGCAAGATACACAATGCACGGTCTCTCAGAGTTCTTAAATTAATATCAAACATTACTGCTGGGTCAGCTTGGATGACACCACTTTTTGTCACTTGCCTTCAGTTCCCAGGCTAACAGAAACCAACATATCTATGTTAACATATGCATCTCTCAGATGTTTGCTGAGAACTGGAAATCATAAAACAATTAAACCCTTTTATTTTAGACCTAGTAATTACTTCTCTCCAAGACAACAGAAAAACCTCTAGCTCTAGACATTGTGTCTGCTTCACTGAAACTGAGAAACAACACAATCGTAAAACACTTTAATTTCAACTTATTTTCTTTAAGTTTTGTAAGTTAACTCTGTATGCTCCAGATTCTACTATTAAAACATACATTTGCACAGGTATATAGTTTGTATACATTTCTATTCTTTTCCAGTAGGGTGCACTGTGGACACATCCTTGAAGTTCAGTACTGTATAAACCCTGTTCAACACACACTTCTGCACTAGTAGTTTAATATGCACATAACATACAGTTATCTTACATTTGTAAGACAAGCATATAAATCATTAATATTCACAAATTACATAGAATTATTTACAAATATCCAGCTAGCTGGGCTGGCAGTGTCACAGTGCTGTTGAATTCTCGCTTGGTTTTTCATATTATTTTGTTTATTGAATATACTGATAAATAGTTTAAATGAGGAGATGTCAACTTTGATTTATCAAGATCAGGGTGTTTATCGGAAGTAGGCAAACTGCAGATATTACCATTAAGGCACAGTGCAGCACATGATCTATACAAAAATTAGCTAGGGATAATATCACTTGATACAATAAAGGAATTTAACAAGAAAATTGGTGATATCAGCATGCAAAACTTGGGAGACTGGACATTCCTATCTTCTGATTAGCTATAGCCAAATATGCACAAGGGTTGGCTAGCAAGCATTAAAGTAAATGGAATATTATCAGATCCCTTTCGTTTACATAGGGGTACAAAGAAGAGATGCCCAATCTCTCCCCATTTGCAAGGCATGTGGAGTCACTGGCTCCAGCTATATGGGAGTCTAACATAAATAGTTATAATTGGTCATTCCAAGATTTTTTTTGGCAAACGATCTACTAGTATATTTCACATTACTGGAATGTAATGTTCCAAAGCTTATTTGTTGGACTAGAAGAGTTTGAGGCACTTTCAAGATACTGGAATGTAATGTTCCAAAGCTATTTGTTGGACTAGAAGAGTCTGAGGCACTTTCAAGATACTAAGTGAATTTAAACAATCAGTAATAACTACATACCAAGCACAAACTGACAAATCTGAACCTCCGGCGTATTTCCAATGTCTGCTGCAAGTACTTAGAAAGCAGACTAGACAAATAGCTCATACATCGACCAATTCATAAAACCGGGATTATTTACTCTTTTAATGTAAGCGTCGTCTTCCACACGAAGTAAATACGGGCGTCCTACATAAACCTTTTATTGATGTCTGCAAACAGATAAAATCCATTTGAACAGTGACAGATGCATCAATCAAAACATGATATGATCCTGTAAGAATCTTATTAGGAGAAAAAAATGTCAGTGCAATGACAACGGAACTGTGTTTCTCCACGCCCGTGTAATCAACAAATTATCCAAGAAATATATCTGTTCTAGCCTTGTTAACTAACTAACGCAAGCTCCTTGCGTCCCGCTGCCTCCTGAATTTCAACACAAAACTACATGACCTACAATACCCCATGCTCACCAGATGAATGGAAAGTCCGGGTAACTCTTGCAGCCAGCCGGTGCCCTGTGAGAAACGTTTCTTCATGACCCCTAAACTGTTCCCCATCACATTTTGCATATTCCCATCGAAATCCAACCCGAAACATAGTACGAGAGGCAGTAAAGGCAGTGCGGCGGGCTGCACTGGAGGCAGCCATGATACATCAGTCATGTGATCAAACATTTGCGTAATAAGTGACCCCACTTGAGAAATGACGGAAGTGATGATTTATGTGCTTAGTCTGGCGCTCAGTGAAGCTATGGTTTGTATGCATTAATAAGATCTATAGATGCCTACGTTAATACATAAAACAAAGCTCTTGTCTGCTTACAAATACGCTTACTAATTTGAAAATGGCCGTTTTGACTGGGGGTGGGGAGGGGGTACCGTTCAAAAAGATTCAGCATTTTTCCTATCAGCAGCTGGAGACGTTTATGCTTTTGGATATGGTGGCTAAGTGAAACATGATTTTTTTTTCTGGCTGCAGTCCTGGTTGTGTCACTATTGGGACAACCTATCCGTTTTTCAATAAAGCAACTCCAGTCTCTACTACAGTTTATGATGGTGCTCGTAAAATTAAAGCAACGGCTTTTACAATAAACTTACTAGCCATCCATGACGGCTCTTAGTTGAAATGTCAGCACCCACAATTTGTGCCAAGTCGAAAACACAGGGGAAACAGAAAATCGAAGATCATTCTTCTCCTTTAAACCTATTCTTTTGGGTGGGCAGACGATTCTAGGATCACGACTGTTTTACGAACTATGAACTATTCCTTCCTTGAGAATTTAGACGCGGAAAATACACACTGCAATCATCATAATTAATATATTACCCAAATAGAAGTCAAATGGGCAATTCAGCAACAGGCGCATATTATAACAATGTGGGTCTAATGAGGTGCTGTATCTTTGAAGTAGCTCGACAGTTTCTAGTAAAATTTTCTGTGCAGCAAAAAAAAAAAATATATATATATATATATAAGGTCCGCGGTGGTTTAATGCAGGGAAAGAGCACTACAGATGCGATCTTTGCTCTGAGAGTGTTGATGGAGAAGTACAGAGAATGTCAGAAGGTGTTGCATTGTATTTTTGTAGACTTAGAGAAAGCATATGACAGGGTGCCTAGAGAGGAGTTGTGGTATTGTATGAGGAAGTCAGGAGTGTCAGAAAAGTATGTAAGAGTGGTACAGGATATGTACGAGGGTAGTCTTACAGCGGTGAGGTCTGCTGTGGGAGTGATGGATGCATTTAAGGTGGAGGTGGGGTTACATCAAGGTGAGCACTGAGCCCTTTCTCATTTGCAATGGTGAGGGACAGGTTGACAGATGAGATCAGACAGGAGTCCCCGTGGACTATGTTGTTTGCAGATGACATTGTGATCTGTAGTGAAAGTAGGGAATAGGTGGAGGAGACCCTGGAGAGATGGAGATATGCTCTAGGGAGAAGAGGAATGAAGGTCAGCAGGACTAAGACAGAATATATGTGTGTGAATGAGAGGGAGGATAGAGGAATGGTGAGGATGCAAGGAGTAGAGCTGGCAAAGGTGGATGAGTTTAAATACTTGGGGTCAATAGTTCAGAGTAACGGTGAGTGTGGAAGAGAGGTGAAGAAGAGAGTACAGGCAGGATGAAGTGGTTGGAGAAGAGCGTCAGGAGTGATTTGTGACAGACGAGTACCTGTAAGAGTGAAAGGGAAGGTCTACAAGAGGGTAGTGAGACCAGCTATGTTATATGGGTTGGAGACAGTGGCATTGACAAAAAGGCAGGAGTTTGAGCTGGATGTGGCAGAATTAAAGATGTTAAGATTTGCACTGGGTGTGACGAGGGTGGATAGGATTAGGAATAAGTATATTAGAGGGTCAGCCCAGGTTGGAAGGTTTGGAGACAAAGCCAGAGAGGCACGATTACATTGGTTTGGACATGTGCTGAGGAGGGATGCTGAGTATATTGGGGAAAAAGATGCTAAGGAAGAAGCTACCAGGTAACAGGAAAAGAGGAAGGCCTAAGATAAGGTTTATGGATGTGGTGAGAGAGGACATGCAGGTGGTTGGTGTGACAGAGCAAGATGCATAGGACAGGAAGAAATGGAAACAGGTGATCTGCTGTGGCGACCCCTAATGGGAACAGCCGAAAGAAGATGATGATGACGAGGTCCGCGGTGGTGGTGCTGCGGTTGCGTTGTCGCCTCACAGTAAGACGCTGTCTGGTTTGATTCTCAGCTAGAGCGTCTTCTGCGTGGAGACATGCGTGAATGGGCGTGCCTTCGTTGAAGGTTGTGTGTCAGGGCTGGCAACTCGGTACGTAAAAATCAACTGCCAATCATTAGTGGACCGGAGTTCCGCTGTGGCGACCCCTAACCGGGAAAAGCCGAAAGACACAACAACATGTATATATATATATATATATATATATATAAGTATATATAGTTTTACCCTATTCTATACAAAGAAAAACTCTCCCTTCTGATATTGTGTATGTCCTTTGACACTGAAGAAGTCACAGAAATTGTCTATAACAAAAGTTGTGATATGAAATATTTCAGCTTTTACATACATGCTAATTTGCCACAAACTCAAATTGATCACGTTTTGACAGATGCACCCCTGTTGTTTGTAATCAAATGAAAGACATTCTGCCCATATTAACGTCAGCTCACTTTACATACAAAGCCTCCAGCAGTCCAGATCCAGGATAATTTAAACTTGATCAAGTCATTATAAATCAGCTGTTTTTACACAAGGACTGCCATAATTTCTGACCAGCTACACATCTGCAATGAAGTGAAAGAAGTACAAAATGCTATCTGAACTAATCTATTTCAGCTTTTGTCACATGCAAGTATGTGAACACACGCAGAAGCACACATCCTTGACTAAATGGAAATCAGATATATGACCACAGGATCATAGGAAGTTAGTAGGCAATTGGCCCTGAGACCCTTACAAGCCTAGCCAATAATTTAGCCCATATTCCAACAAGTCAGCACACAATGCCACTGTCCAGCAGGGACACAGGTGGAATCCCAGGGGTGTATCTTCTGTTCCCCATCCAGTTATCCATGTTGTGCTTAAAAAGGTTTAATGAGGTACCCTGCTTTACGTGGGGAGGGAGTCTATTCTAGAAAAGGGGGACTCTCTGGGACACAAATCTGTCCCGCCAAGTCCTACTGATGTCACAGACAAGACTGAGTTTGCACATGCGGGTTACTCAAGTGGAGCTTGACTTGTGGATATGCAGCAGTCCCATCAGGGCGGGGTCTGAGATTGCTTTGTATGCCAGGAAGAGGTCACCTCTGAGGAGTCTGTAGGAGACTGAGTAAAGGGACAGGGCTTTTAGCCTATCTGTGCAGGGTACATGTTTGAGGCCCTGGATTCTCCAGGTGAGGAACCTCTGTGGTCTCTCCAGCTGCTGCATGCGCTTTGTGAGGCACATGCAGAAAGAGGCATTGTACTCAATAATGGGTCATATAAGGGAAGAATACAGGGATGTTATGACCACCTTGTCCCTGGATGAGATACCCTTACTAATGAGGTGGGCCATGTAGAAAGCTTTCCGTACAATGGAGGCAATATGGTGGTCAAAAGTCAGTTTGCTATCAACCTGGGTGCCCAAGTCCCTCACATCTGATTGCATGCTTAGCACCTTATTATCAATGTGATAATTTGTGGGGATGTCACTCTCCACAAAAGGAATGATGCATTTTTTGGCATTCAGTTTGAGGCCATGTTTCTGGCACCAGTCATTTGTTTGGATGAGACCCTCTTGGTGGATGTCCACATCACTAGGGGAATTGATGACAGCACCCAGCTTGCAGTCATCTGTAAACTTGTTCAGCCAAAGCCCACTAGATTTGGCCTGTACCTCTGAGAAGTATAGCACAAACAGCAGAGGCCCTAAGACCGATCCCTGGGGTGCTTCACTTGTTACAGGTCTACTACTTGAGGTGGCTTCCCCTATTTTGATTAGGTCGGTTCTATCAGTTAGCCAGTTTGCTACCCATCTGGTAACATGGATCGATGCCTAGTTGAGAGAGTTTATCTATTATACCTCAGTGGGGAATAGTATCAAAGGCCTGTGCCAGGTCAAGGTATGCAGTGTGCACCGTTTTCCCCTCTTCTTGGGCATGGAGACAGTCTCAAAGAAGTCAACCAAATTTAACAGGCATGACCTCCCCTTGACAAAACCAAACTGTGTGGGATCAGGTGTCTGGAGGTTGCCAATGTCCTTGTTAATGAGGTCCATGATAATCCGCTCCATGGCCTTGCAGATCAGGCTAGTTAGGCTGATGGGTCTATAATTTCCTGGATTGGTGGATGCTTCACTTTTGTGCAAAGGGATGACAGTAGCTGTCCTCCACTCGGCTGGGATGAACCCAGTACTCAGGCTTTGGTTGAATAGGGTGCCTAATGGTGCTGCAAGCTATGCAGCCTGGGATGTTATCGGGTCCCATGGAGGCTATATTTTTTGCCTTTGAGAGGGCAGTGATGACTTGCTCCCTAGAGATAAGGGGGGTAAATACTGGGGATGTCCTGTTTTACTGATGGGGTGGGCAGAGGAGTGAAGTTTTTACTGAACCTGTCTGCCAGCAGGTTGGCTATATCTACAGGGTGTATGTGGTGCCCTTGACCACCAGTTCAGAGCAGATCTGGGTGCTTCCCTTGAGATTGCGGACATATGTGAAGAAAGCCTTATGATTGTCTTTAGTAGATCTGGCCAGTTTGGACTCAAAGTTTGATTTGGAGGATTTCACTAGTGCTCTTATTTGCTTGTTCAGGCTAAGGAGAGAATGCTTTCAATTAGACACCTGCTCCTTCTTGGTCCTGAACAGCAATTTTTTCCTTTTATTATAGAGTTTATTTATTGTTGATGTCCACCAGACAGGTTTACTCTTCCTTGAGGAGGAGGATTTCATCCTGTCTGGTATTCCTGATTCCATGCAACTATATAAATGCTCATATAGTACTTTGGCGTAGGTTTGGACATATGTGCCAGTTCCTGTGGAGGGGGAGTGGGCTGTGAAGCTGTTTGTACCTTCCCTCAGGAGGTTGTAATCAGCTTTGGAGAAGTTTTTTTGTTTGACCCTTGCTTGGGGGTGGATGGTGACTTCAAAAGTGACTGCTTTGTCCATGACCAAGTTAATGACATTCTTTCCATAGTTTGTGTGTGTGTGTGTGTGTGTGTGTGTGTGTGTGTGTGTGTGTGTGTGTGTGTGCGTATTCAGCTTGTTTCATATACAAATGACCCAATTTCCCAACCTATGGTTACTTAACTTTGATCAAGTTGTAACAAAAACTTATTTATCATTATCAACTTTGCAAACTTATTTACTTATACACACAAACTACTCCCCTCTGAACCACCACCTTTTACTGTGAACACCTATGATGTTTCACTTTGCTCAAATACATGGAATTCTGCTGGTAATAATGTAGTCAGTCAGTTGTTTTCACATATATATATAGACCTCTCCAGTGTTGTCCAATTAATTAGCTGATTATAATTAATTAGCTAATTAATTAGAGAATGCTGTAATTCTAGTTAATTAGAATAACCATCTAATGCTAATTAATTAGGTATTTTGAACTAATTCTAAAGTATCTTAATTAGAAACTAAATTATATATATTTTACAGTCGAAATAAAACTGCATAATAAATGTATGTTATGTATTTACCAGTGATTGAAATGTAGTACTCTAACGGAGTTTTAACTTACTGTCTTACCATAGCAGCAACCCATTCCAGTTTAATTTCTGAATCACACTTTACCTAGTTACCTATACGGCATGTAACTTCCATCTTCCAGTTCCTGTTTACTGTTTAGTTTAATTGTAAATGTGGCAGACTGTTTAAGAAATACCAGATAATGTTGCAACTTTTTTCACTGATTTTAAACTGAATGTTATAAACGATAATAAAACGCAAATTTCTGGAGCATGTAGGGCCTGCAAGAAAAGAGTTACCAGTGACTGGAAGCCAACAAGGGTTACTTCTAATTTTGTAAGTCACTCAAAACTGTGTAATCCTGTCAAATACAGCACTTATAAGGCAGAAAGAATGATGAAAAGGAAGAACCCACAAAAGAAACTGGATGGTATTTGTTCTCTGACTAGATATTTTAGTCAATTGTCACAAAGTATTTTGAGTGACAGAGTTGATGATGCTGTCATCAAATTTATCATGGTAGATATGCCTCCTTTGAGTCTGGTCGAAAAAGAAGGATTTTGTTTTCTAATGAGTGTTGTACAACTGCTTTATCAAATTTCAGCCAGAGCAAAGTTTATCCTGCAAGTTCACGATCAGTGCAGACAGGTGATAAAAACAATTGAAAAGATGACAAATGATTCTCAGTGTTGCTGTGCCAAGCTGATATATGGTCCAGTCGGTGTATGCATGGCTACTTCGGAGTCAGCTTGTCATTCATACACAGCCAGAAGATGGCAACCTGACTGGTAAGCATGAAGAGGTTTACAGGCTCACATACTGCAGAAAACATTTCTGTAATTTATCAGTGGTATAAAATAATTCACAAGTCGGATGACAGTTGTCAAAATAGTCATATATAATGCTGCCAACATGGTGAAGGCATTCCTGAAGCCTCTTGATGTGATAAATGCAGATGAAGTGAAGAAAAGTGGTGAAGATGAAGCAGGAGAAGAGTGGAACATGTTCCAGTTGATTGGGAACAACTTGAAGAGGGTAGCAGTTTAGTACTTGTGTGCTATGTGTGCATGACACACACTTTGCAGTTGGTAGTTCACTTTGGACTTGCTCAGGCCTCACCCAAGATAAACAATGTCCTGGCCAAATGTGATACTTTCATGTCAGCTCTTCATAAATCATGCCAAACTATGGAGTTGTTGAGGCAGAAGCATCGATCCGAATTCCGTCCTCAAATAGTACACAATGGAACCGTGAACTGTCAATGATTTCAGCAATTGTTAAGCATCTGGAGCATTTCTCCCCGGGTCTCTGCTGAAAATTGGCTTCGTTCCAAGTCAGACTTTCCCGATTAACAAATGTTAAATAAATAAACCCTTCAGCGAGTTTGTGATATACTGCCATCCAGAATTACTCTCACACCAAATGACTTTGCTGTACTACAAGAAATGGAGCACCTGTTGAGTCCATTTGAAGTGGCTACTATTCGCCTGCAATCTGAAGTTTTTGCGATGAATATTCAGATTCTACATACAATAGTTGGCTTGAAGAAACACATAGAGAAGATTGAACTAGAGCATTGTACATCAGTCAGGTCTGGTCTCTTGGTATTGTTCAGCAACAGAAGTGATTATCTGTTTCACCAAGCACGTTGCCTGATCACTACAGCTGTGGATCCACGATTCAAACTGAGGTGGACAACAGTTCCAGACCACAGCAACGTAGTACAACAGACATTATTAACTGACATGTAAGTACTAAGTCAATCATATAAACATCGACTACCTGCTGAAAAAGAAGTCGCCTGTGCACCAATACCACAGCAACAACCATCACCAAGCAGCAGCTTGGAGCCACTACTCTACTGCAATGACATTGGGTGCCAAGAATCATTACCAACCTTATACAAGTTACAGCTTAAGCACCACTGTATACATGCTACTTCAGCAAATGTTGAAAGGATTTTCAGTGCTGTTGGCTACATTGCTTCAGCTTGGCGAAGTACGCTTAGTGATACATCAGTGGAGTTGCCTGTCATTGCCAAGTGCAACAGAGACCAATTGATGAACATTACTATTTCATGATTTTACAGTTTTATGGTTTTAAATATGTTTTACTGTACAGTTGATTATTTAGCTAAACATGTGCTTACAGATACTGTTTAACTTTTATGATTTGACATTGACTACATTGTTTTCAAGTTGAACACTTGGATTGACAAGTTACAAGTTAAGACAATCTGTAGTAAGTTGCTAATTAAAAATCTAATTAGCCTAATTACTCTAAACATTTGCTAATTCTAATTAGATATGTCAGCTAATTCTAATTAATTAGCAAAAATGAGCTGCTAATTCTAATTAATTAGCAAATAAGTTAATTAAAAACAACACTGAACCTCTCAACTCTAACACCATTAGTGGTTGTGTGTTATCTTATTGGTTGTCTACTGTAAACATCTTCCACCCCCAGATTACAGGACTGATAAGAAAATAAACAAAACAAGTATCTGCATTGGGGGAGCTGTATCTTCCTCAAAAAAATGCAGCTCTGCATCACCACCCTCTGAAGTCATAATTGCTGGTGCAGTGAGGCACAAATCTGCAGTATGCCTAACTTTTGCTGCCTTCTGCTGTGAATTCAGACCAGGAAGCAGGGCTGTAATGCTGACTGGTTGCATTACAAATCTGCCTCTGCATATGTTCTAGCTCATTAGCTATTCTCCTGAAAGAAGAGTCCTCATACTAACCCACTTGCCTGATTAACAAAATTTAAGAAATTAATAATTTGCTTCATAATAATAATAATAGAAAACTCAGAATTAAGCAGTATATGACATTGAAAAAAAAAAAACACCACAAAAGTCAAAACCAACTTAACTTGATACCTTAACAAGTGACACTGCTAATGGGTGCTAAGAAAACTCTGGATTTATCTTATTGCACTAAATGAATTATTTTTTAAAAACTGGAGACAGTTCTGTACATGGCCTGGCTATGGTTTAGCTTACATAATCTCTGGTCAGAATATCAATAACTATTATCCATTGACTTTTATGACTGCGGTGGTGGTGCTGCGGTAGCATTGTCGCCTCACAGTAAGACGTTATCCTGTTCGAGTCTTAGCTAGAGCATCTTCTGTGTGGAGACATGCGTGAATGGGCGTACCTTCATTGAAGGTTGTGCATCAGGGCTGGCAACTCGGCATGTAAAAATCTACTGCCAATCATTAGCGGACCGGAGTTCCACTGCGGTGACCCCTAACTGGGAAAAGCCAAAAGACCCAACATTATCCATTGACTTTTATACATATGTGATCTTTCCCTTTTCACACGTTCCCTGGGATTCAGAAATAATTAGTGCATTGCATTATGCAAAATATTACAAGTGGCAACACTCAGGGTGAGCCAATACAGAGACATCATAGCAGAATCTAACTTCCCAGGAAAATATAGTAGTCAGCATCATGTGCAAATGACAGTATAATGATATGCAAATTAGAGTAAGCAAAAGCAATCCTAAATGTGCAATAATGATTACAGCAATCCTAAATGTGCAATAATGATTAATGGGAAAAGTTCCCCCTTTCTGCGCAACGTTTAGTTGAGTCTAAGACAATAATGTCTGTAGTAGCTGTTGTAACACAGATTGACTATGTGTGAAAATGCCTCCACATTGAGAAGGAGTAATGAAATTTCATTCTATGATCCAGAAGTTGTATAGTCTTAATGACAATAAAATGTACTTTGACTTTGACAAATGGAGGTAAATATCATGGTTGTGCAATTCAGAAACAGATAAAAATAGCATGACAAGCCCATTTGAAAAGCAAGTTTGTACATCATCATTTTCCAGTGAACATGGAAATCAAATTAGCCAGGAAGCTAAGAGTATCATTGTATTAGTACAACAACACTTATTAGGAACCAACATCACAGTCATTGTCTGCAGTCATGACGCCATCAAACTCAGCATCTCAGATGGGTCCAGCCATGGTTAATGTACCATCACCTCCATTTCAGTGTAATAGTCAAATGCTATTTTGTAGACAGACATACCATACATGATTCTATAGACACATGTCACCCTCACATGGAATTGCATGCCAGGCACTAACCTCCTATCCCTGTGGACACTGTAGTATGTGTTCTACTCAACACCCTTGCTACAGAGACTTTCCAGTAGCCATCAGAGGACAAAGCTGATGTTTCACAGACACCTGCCTCATGAATACTACACCAGTTCCTTGATATCAGACTGCAGCATGTAGAAGAGTTTACATGGTTTTCATGGACTACAAAGGAGATAAAGAGCATAAAGTGAGCAGTCTATAAAAAACAATTGCTTTCCTTGAGTTCCAAAGGGCCGCTGAAAATATCCACATTTTCATAAATGCCCTGCCTGGTCCACATGGCTACCACTATATCAGATAGACGGTTTCTACTCCATTAACTGCCAGGTGGTGTGTCCAGCCTATACTAGCAATCAGTGTGGGGTGATTCTCCACAGGGACATCATATTGGTAAGTGCACTCAACATCATTATCATCCTGCACAAAAAGCCAGCAAATGTGCTGAATGCTATTCCCTCTTACAGTTGTGTACAATGACATATTGTAGGTGATGTCAGACACAGTCCAGAACCATGGCTCATGATTTCTATGCATAACTCACAAAACAGGGTTACAGTGTCATACAGCGTACAGGTACCACCATCAAGGATGTGATTAGAGTAATAAAAGCCCACTTCTGTTGCCTAGACACCTGTGATGGTGCACTCTAGTACATTCAGGAGACATGCAGCAAAATATTAGGCATCTGTGCAATCCTGCACAATATGGTGCATTGCAAACAGACACAGTAAGGGGTCACCATCAGAATGTCAGATAGACTAGATCCAGTGGTGAAGAAGGTGCAGGGTGAGAAGTCATCGAAGAATCTGACTGCTGCAGAACCACATATGAGGCTGAGGAGGGTGCAGTATGCTATGGCATTAGCAAAAAAGGTGACACTTGGTCCGCAACTATGTTCTAGAATAAAGAAAACAAGTATTAAAAGTGATGCATGTAATTCTATACCCAGGTAATTCTGTGCAATACACTGACTGGCAACAATGTGCATCAAACATTACCCAACCCATATATTACAGACATGTGGACTCAACTTAAATGTTATCATTTGCACAGGTGTGGTAGGACACAGTGAAAGGAATCAGCAATGGCTACATGGCTTATTTACACAGCGCCCAGCAACACTTGGCAACCTCACCATTTGAAATTGAGTGTTTTTTATTGATTTCTTGCCTCTTCCAAGGCAGGTGAGTAATATATATATTGCTACATTGTACTTGTTCTTGATATTTTAAAGTTCTGCTGATGTTTCACAGTATTATTTGTTGGAAATTCTGCTTCTTTAAGTGATATAAAAGTTGAAAAATTTTGGTCTGCACTCTAGTGGGAGTAGAGTCGCATGGTGTCTTCTGTGCTTAAGATTCCCTGAAGAAACTAAGGGTATGCTGTTGTGATTGGCCAGAGGGCTATTTTGCTTTACTTGTTGATTTTCTCTGCCTCTGTAAAGTTGTCCTGTGTGTGTTATGCTTATTATTGTGCAGCGGTGGTTGGCAGTGCCTTGTATGGATGCATATACTTAGAAACTTAGTTTTCCCTAAAACACTAACTTCTGAATTTTCTTTTGTGTTTAGTTGCACAATGAGCAACTGGTTTGTACACATTGGAGCACTGCCCCATGAGTTTAGACCAAGATTGTATTCTTTACCCATATAGCATCCAAGCAAGTCATATGTAAACCCCTCCTTGTAGATCATGCATAAGAATCTACAATCATGGACAGGTACTTTCCTACAATCTTTGTATGCCAGCTTGGTGGAAATAGGCATCCTGAGACAATGTAGCAATTGTCTCATGTATACTGACAAGCACCTAATTTTTAAGCAAACTAATAGTGTGTGAGAGATATGTAGTTATACAATATCACTGGAGGCAAGCCTGTCACATACAGACATTATTAGTATCAAACAGGTTGTCAGAAACACACAGTATCACACTACACCCACCTTTCCAGTCCTCACCAGACACGCAACCCACATATACTGAGGCACCTAAACACAATCTTTCAAAAACTTGAAGGCCTCCCAGATGCAATTATAGCAACAGGTTCCCTCAGTAATGCTGAAAACACTCTACTCAAGCAGCACCCATCACAGTACATTACTCTGTAACTCACAATGAGTTAACTCATAAGCCAATAAGGCAAACCTCTACACAACCAAACATCCTAGTCATAGGAGATTATGTTATGAGACACACTGATGCACCACTCACCAAGATGAATAAAGAGAAGGCCACGGGCAGCTGACTGTTGGGAACCAGGACTCAACACATAATGCATGCAATCAAGTGAAAATAGACATGACATGTAGCTCTCAGAATGTGTGTCTAAGGTAGGTATGAACCTAGGCTTGAGTGGCATTTTACCTTTATCTACAATGATACTACAACACAAACAAAAAATGATTGACTTTAACAACTGGCTTAGCTATTGGTGTCATTTGAAGGGGCTAGAATATATATCTTACTGGAGGACATTGTAGGCAGTCTTAACTGCTTTACAGGGATGGCCTGCATCTGTCTCCTCAAGGCTTTTGTATACTGGCAAAAACCTTATATATCCACTTCATAGTGTTTTTTTTTTTTTTTTACTCAAAGCCAGTCTACAAAGGCTTCCACTATAGTAAAACAAAATTCAGAAAACATGAAGGTATTACCACTCAACACTGGGAGCCTAAACAGAAAACTACACTCCCTGCAGGCACTCCCTACCATAGAATGCATACACATATGCATCATCTGGTTCAAGAATATTAAGAGCACTCCATCAGTACAAGGTTTCAATGCCTACCACACTTCACACCCACTGCACTATATAAAGGAACTAATGGTGGCAGTTTCTCTATATTCATAAACAGAATTACATCTTCAGACTTTTTAAGCAGAATAATGATCTGGAACTTCTCCATGTCCAGCTTATCATGTAATATCATATTGCAGCCAACTATAGGACCCCTTCTATGACACCAATGGACCATGATTCTTACCTATCTAATATGGAAGCCCTCAGCTTTCAGCCAACACCATTTTTTTCTCCTATTTTAATGACAGGTATGCCTGTTCAACATAGAAACAAGCAGGAATTGCAGGGTGAAAATAGATTTAACAGTTCGTGTTTAAGAATGATGGTAGAAAAATGGAAGGTTTTCCAAGGTAATAAAGAGTTTGCAAATATAGTGGAGAAAGAACCACAGTTTATACTAAAAAAGGCCAAATCTATTAAACAATATTTGGAGACAGATAACACTCAAATATGCAATGTGGAAACTAACAAAAATAATGGGATGTTTCCATGTGGATTTTGTGATGTGTGTGCCTACATTTTTGTGGGTCCTAGTATATTTTTGCACAGTCCTGAACGTGTATTGGAAGTGAAAGGTCATTATAACTGTGTCTCTTTAGGGCTTATTTACATTGCCATATGCTCAGGATGTTCTTAATTTTATGTAGGCATGACCATGAGAAAACTAAGAACAAGAATCAAAGAACATTTATATGCTTTAGGAAATACATATGGCAATAATGCATTTTATAAATATACTTTAACATGTGATGTTTACAAAAAAATCCTGTTTTCTGTATAAGAAACGGTGCCTACAAATTTGCATGGGGGTGATTACAGGAAATCTGTGTTAAAAAGGGAGACCTTATGGCAATTAAGACTACAAGCTGATGAAAAGCCTGGTTTAAATGAAACCATATGTATTAAATGCTTTTATAAATATTTTTATCTCTGTAGGGTGACATGAATTTTGAGATGTTCCCTGAAATTTTTATGAAGGTTTTCATTAGATATTTAAGTGTGGATGGAAAAGATGTTTTTTTCTTTTATTCTGATGAAGATGTTTTTGGTTTGGATTTGTGCTTCACAGATCATAGATTCATAGGTAGGTACTAGGCTATCGGCCCAAGGGCCTAAGTAAGCCAAGCCAACAAAGTTCCCTGGCTTACGCCAACCCAAGAAAGTTCATTTCCTGTGCCCCTGTCAAGCAGAGCCACAGAAGTGATCTCTGGGGTTTATTTCCTATTTCCCATCTACTCATCAAGATTTTTCTTGAAGAGTGTTAATGAGGAACTTTGCTTGACATGCATGGGTAGCTTGTTCCAGAGTATGGGAAGTCTGTGGGACAACAATCTATCACTCCAGCAAGTCCTGTTTATTGTGGTGACAAGGTTTAGCTCCCTAGAGCATGTAGCTCAGAGGGATTGGGATTTCTTTAGGTGTGGCATGCCCAACAACTCTGGGTTTGACATAGCTGTGTATGTTAGGCAGAGATCACCTCAGCGCAGGCGATATGCTACAGAGTAAAGCTGGAGTTTTTTGAGACGATCAGTGTAGGGCATCTGTTTGAGGCCAGTAATCCTCTTTGTGAGGTACTTATGTGGCCTTTCCAGCTGCTGCAGATGCCTTGTGAGGTACATTCCAAAAGGGGCGTTGTACTCTATAATAGGTCTAATGAGTGTCGAGTAGAGGGGAACAATAACCTTTTTTCCTGGATGAGAACCCTTTTGTTATGAGGTGTGCCACGTAGAAGGATTTCCTGACTACTGTGGCAATGTGATTATCAAAGGAGAGACTATTGTCCACCTGGATCCCAAGGTCTCTTATCACACATTTGGTGTTAAGAAGACTGCCACCTATGTGGTAGTTCATGGGTACAGAGTTTTTACCAAAGGGGATAACAATGCACTTTTTGGCATTGAGCTTGAGGCCGTGGCTCTGACACCAGGCATCTGTTTCAGTGAGGCCCTTCTATAGGATGTCCACATCATTTGGAGACTCAACTATAGCTCCTAGTTTGCAGTCATCTGCGAACTTCATTAGCCAGAGGCCTTCTGTGTTAGCCTGTGCTTCAGAGAAGTAGATACCAAACAGGAGAGGTCCCAGGACTGAACCCTGTGGTACTCCACTTATCACTGGTTTGAAGTCAGATATGGAGTCTGCAACTTTTACAGTGTGGGTTATGTCAGTGAGCCAGTTGGCAACCCATCTTGTGACATAGGGATTTATACCCAGTTTTGTGAGTTTAGCTATAATTCCAGAATGGGGGATGGTGTCGAAAGCCTTGGCGAGGTCAGGATAGGCTGTGTGAACCACCTTACCCTCATCTACGGCTTTGGTGACTGCCTCAAAGAAGTCGACCAGGTTCAGGAGTCATGATCTGCCTTTCACAAACCCGAACTGAGTGGGGTTCAGAGTTTGGAGGTTACCAATGTCTTTGTTTATGAATTCCATGATGATACGTTCCATGGCCTTGCAGACCAGGCTCGTCAGGCTAATAGTGCAATAGTTCCCAGTATCACTGGTGGCTCCCCCTTTGTGGAGTGGGATAACCATTGCTGTGCACCATTCAGTGGTACAAAGCCTGACATGAGGCTATGATTGAACATGGTACTTAGGTGGGGAGCCAGTTCGTTCTGAAGTTCATGTAAAACGCAGCCTGGGATGTTGTCCAGTCCCATGGATGCTGTGTTTTTCGCTTTAGAGAATGCTGCATTTACCTGTGAAGTTGTGATTACAGGGACTCTGCATTCTTCCTATATAGGTATGGGCCCTTTAGGGGGTGAGAGGGGGGTAAATTTAGCACTGAACCTATCTGCCAGGATGTTGGCAATATCAGTTGGTTCTGTAATTTTTGTGCCATTGTGCTGTAACTTAGAGCAGATCTGGGTGTTGCCATTGTGATTCTTGACATAGCTATAGAATGCTTTGTGGTTGTCCTTAGAATCAGTGGCAATCTTGTTTTAGTAGCTAGCTTTGGAGGATCTTATAAGGGATCTCAGCTTCTTGTTGAGGCTGACCAGGGAGCTCCTCCACTCATAGGATTTTACTCTCTTTTGCAACAATTTCGTCCTTCTGTTGTAGAGTTTGTTTATGGCAGGGGAGCACCAGATTGGCTTCCTTTTTTTGGAGGATAGGATCTTGGTTTTGTTTGGGATAGCACGATCCATGCTCTCGTGTAAGTGCTTATAGAGTGCATTTGTGTAGGATTCAGCAGTCGTAACTGTATTGTCCATCTGCATGGGTGTCATGAAGTTCGCCACTTCTGTCCTAAGAAGCATGAAGTTGGCTTTGGAGAAATTTTTTACCGTGGTTTCCTTAATGGGGGGTGGGGGCGGGATGTGGATATCTAGGGTGATAACCTTATGGTTGGATCTGACCAACGAGGAGTTGACTTCAGGTGTGGAACTCATGTTGGTAATGACAAGGTCTAAGATATTATTGCCCCTGGTGGGGGTGTGGATGAGTTGATCCAGGGCATTGGAACTTATGAATTCCAGAAAGTGCTGAGCAAAGGAGTTGGTACATGAGTAGTTTTCCCAGTTAATGGTGGGGTAGTTGAAATCGCCCAGTATTAGGGTGTTTGGTTGAACCCTAATATTTTCCAGTATATCAAGAAAAGAGGAGTGGGAATCCTGGGACATGGTGGAGGATCTGTAGCAAGCTACAATTTTGATTACAGTTTTGCCCAGAGTTAGTTGCACTTGGATAACCTCGGCTGCATTATGCCGAGCAACTAGCCTGGAGGTTTGGATATCCTTAATGAATATGGACAAACCTCCGCCTTTGGTGTTCCAGTCCAGGTCAGATGGCCAAAAAGTGTGGTATGCCTGGTAATGCAGGGGTGCTCTCTGGAGCCTTGAACCAGGTCTCAGTCACTGCACAGACATCGATGTTCTCCATTTTAAGGAGTACCTTGAGTGAGTGCATTTTGAGATTTAGACTTCTAGCATTGAGTAGCATTACCCTCAGTTTTTGCTTGCCTGTTCCTGTTACAGTGGTGAATTTGTCATTTGAACCTTGCCTAAAAAAGGCACTATAGGGGCTGCAAGAGCCTTTGCCAGTATCCGGAATCCCAGGGGTGACAGGTGCAAGCCATCTCTGGCAAAGCATTGTGGTCTGTTGACCATGTCATCCCAGGCAGACAGATACTGGATCCCCCTAGAATGACACCAGAAGCTTAGCCAATTGTTGAAGTCAATCATTTTGTCCTTGTACTGCGGTATCATTCTGGGCAATGGCAGAATGTTACTCAGGGCTAGGGTCATACCTGCCATTGCCACTTGTAACTGGTTTAGAGTCTGACATGGCTCCAGCAATTCTGACCATGTGGGTTCTGTCCTTGAGCCAGTTTGCAACCCATCTTATGACATATATTTAGGCTGGAGAGTTTGTTTACGATGCCTGAGTGGGGTATTGTGTCAAAGGCTTTTGCGAGGTCTAGGTGGGCTGTGTGGACCACCTTACCCTCATCAATGGCCTTGGTGACTGTTTCAAAGAAATCTACCAGGTTCAGGAGGCAGGATCTGCCCTTGACAAAGCCGAATTGGGTAGGATCCAGTGTCTGTAGGTCCCCAATGTCTTTGTTTATGAGCTCCATAATGATCCTCTGCATAGCTTTGAAGACCACGCTAGTCAGGCTTATGGGGTGGTAGTTTCCAGGATCCGTAGAGGTGCCTCCTTTGTGGAGTGGGACTACTGTGGCTGTACGCCATTCTTTGAGTACATATCCTGTAGTAAGGCTAGGATTGAATAGCAGCTTTATGTGAGGGTATAGCTCTTCTTCGAATTCATGTAGCACACAGCCCGGGACACCGTCCGGTCCCATTGATGCTGTGTTTTTTGCTTTGGAGAGTGCGGCTCTCACCTGGGCATCTGAGATGTCAGGGAGGCAACACTCTGCTGGGATAGATATTTGTCCTTTTGGGGGGGGGAGTTTGCACTGAACCTGTCTGCCAGGATGTTGGCAGTGTCTGAGGGTTCGGTGTATTTTATGTTATTATGGACTAACTCTGAGCATATCTGGGAGTTGCCACCCAGGTTTCTAACATAACTAAAGAAAGCCTTATGATTATCTTTCATTGCTTGTGCAATTTTTCTCTCAAAAGTGGCCTTGGATGTTTTTATGAGTGATCGTAGTTTTTTGCTAGTACTGATCAGAGATGCCTTCCCTTTTAGGGATTTTGCTCTATCATGTAGTAACTTCCTCCTTCTGTTGTATAGCTTATTTATGGCTAGGGTCCACCAGACAGGACACCTGCCTTTGGGGGAATGGGTCTTGGTTTTATTTGGGATTGCATGATCCATGCATTCCTGAAGGTGTCCATAGAATGCGGTTATAAAGGATTCAGCAGATAGGGCCATGGTTTCCACTGGCCTGGGGGCCTTGAATGATTCCACTTTGGTTTTAAGAAGTGTGAAGTTAGCTTTTGAGAAGTTCTTCACTACGGTCTTTTGTTCTGGGGGTGTGGGAGGGATGTGGATTTCTAGTGAGATTAATTTATGGTCCGATCTTACCAATGAGGGATATACTTCTGGTATGGAACATTGTGTTCCCATGTTGGTGATGATCAGATCTAGTATGTTTTCCCCTCTTGTGGGAGTGGTGACCAATTGTTCCATAGCATTGAGTTTATGAATTCTAGGAACCTCTGGGCTAGGGTGTTGGGGCTTGAGTAATGCTCCCAGTCTATGTTTGGATAGTTGAAGTCCACCAATATGATGGTGTTTGGAGAGACCTTCATATTCTTCAATGTCTTCAGGAAGGCCAAGTGGGGTTCCTGAGTTTGGGAGGGTGGTCTGTAGCATGCTACAAACTGAAAGGCAGTTTTGCCCACTGTTAGCTGCACATGGATGGTCTCCAATGATTCGAGCAATGCCACTAACCTGGAGGTGTGGGTGTCCTTGATGAATATGGATACTCCCCCTCCTTTTGTGGTTCCGTCTGAGTTTTGGGGCTGAAAAGCATGATATGACGTATAACCTGGTAGTGCTGGGGTGCTCTCGGGAGCCTTGAACCAGGTTTCTGTCACTGCACAGACATCGATGTTCTCCATACTGAGGAGGGCTTCGAGAGCTCGCATCTTGAGGTTTAGACTTCTGGCGTTGAGCAGCATTACCCTTAGTTTCTTTCTACTTGTGTTGTCTAAGGATTTGGGTTTGTCTTTTGAGCTTTGCCTAAAAAAGGCACTATGGGGGTGGCAAGAGCCTTTGCCAATATCTGAAAACCCAGGGGTGACAGGTGCAAGCCGTCCCTTGCGAAGCAACGTGGCTTGACGAGCATGTCATCCCAGGCAGACAGATATTGGATCCCCTTTGAATGACACCAATACTTAAGCCAATTGTTGAAATTGATCATTTTGTCTTTATACTGAGGCATCATTCTTGGTGAGGGTAAGATGCTGCTCAAGTTCAGGGTCATACCGGCCTGGGCTACATGATCAGAGAACTCCTCTATGTTTCTTTTCTCCAGGGAGGTACATCTCAGGTCATTCACACCAGCATGGACAATGACTGAGTCATATTTGTACTTGCTTTGGAGTGACCTGAGTGCTTGTGTTATGTGGTGGATTCTAGTGCCTGACAGGCAGCTCACTGTGACCTTTTCTTTGTTCAGCCTGGTGAGCGGGACATCAGTGTGTCTGACTATAGAGTCACCTATTACAAGTGTAACAGGTATGTTGTTGAGCCTTAAGGGCTGTGGCTGTTTGGCACACTGACTTTGTGAGCTATGTGTTGCCTGTGTTTTGTTTTGGGGTAGCGGTCACTTGAGTGTCTGCTTTGGAGGTCTCTGCTGTTTTGGCAGATTTTTATTTAGAGCCTCCGAGTATGTTTTTGTATGTTTATGTGTTTGGTCTGCAGTTGTGGCAGGACTATGTGAGACTGGATTTGTGGTGTGTGGGTTACCTTCCCCTCCTGACTGGTTACGCTAGTACTGAGTCAAGAGAGCTCAGCCTCCAGTTTGGCTATATGGTTGCATCTCTCACATATATTTGTACTTGTTGGGAGGAGGAAATGGTTGTCTGTGTACATGAGGCAGTTGTAACATTGCCTCAAGATTCCCAGATTCACCAGCTGGACTGGAGAGGAGACCAGTAACTGACCTTTGGAGATGCTAGAATAGTATAGGGAACTCCTTTGCAACTGAATCAGAAAGGACCAATAGAGGATAAAGTACTCAAGGGGAGTATATTTGAATGTAGTGTTTATTTAGATTATTAGTGCTTAACTTATAGAAATTGCTTATATGAGCAAGTGCATGGTTTTAGATTTAGAACAGAGTGTTTAATTTGAGAGTTAGAGCAGTTCCAAGGGATGAAGTGAAGAGTAGACTTTGTGGAGCCGGGAATAGTTTAAACCCAATTAACCAGTGCTGCCCGATGTGCAAAATCACGCAAAGCCGCGCTGAGCGATTTTTATACCAGGGAGAACAAAAGGATAGAAATTAGCCCAATATGGCCAATGAGCTACAAGTTGCTGGGCTGGGACCACTCGTACAGGGACAGATAGGCTGCTCAGGGTTTTAAAGTGTCTCTATATTTGTGCTGCTTGTCCCCCTAGTACGTCTCTGAAAGTAATTGCCATTTTTTTGAGAAACTGTATGCCAATACAGATCCTGTTATTATAGCAACTTTCTAAGTTTATAAGAGCAATATAAAGTGTCTCTGTTTTGTGCTGCTTGTCCCCTAGTACATCTCTGAAAGTAATTGCCATTTTTTAAGAAACTGTATGCCAACACAGATCGTGTTATTCTAACAACTTTCTACATTTATAAGAGTAATATTTCTAAGTTTATAAGAGCAATATTTAAATTGTTTCTACTTTTGTGCTGCTTGTCCCACTATTACATTGGGCTTTGACCAGATTTCTTGCGCTAAGAGGTTGAGAGGTATGTCAGGATGGATGTCAAAAGTGTGATTTGGTTATAGTAATGAGATGCTTTAAAGTATCCAGTTTTGTTTTCTGCTGGAACTTTAGAGTGTAACTTGTGTGTTTTCACAATAGCAAAACGCTGAACTGCTCAAGAAAAACACGTAAGCGACCACATGTTGGAAAATGGCAATTTTCTAATTTTAAGTGCTGCAATGATTTCAGTTAACTTAATCATGATGTGTTGACAGTAATTTGTCCATTATAAACTTTTCTTCTTTTTCTGAAAGAGGTGGTATAACAAGGTAGGAACTGGTAATTTGAGCTAGGCTGTTCAGTGGTATACTGGCAGGCTAGAATAGCATTAATGCCCATGCTTGACATAGCTGTAGGAATTTAAGTGTCTATCCCTGATTATTTTGGGATTTGTTGAGTTGTGCACTAAACAGGAATTAAAATGATACCCTTGTTTCAAAGCATTTATTAGTACACTTTCTCTATTCTTGTCTCAGTTTTCAGTAATTTGTCTTTGCTTGCACCTAATTATTTCTAGGTATGTCCCAGATCCATTGAGCTGTGCTGGTGTCATGCATGTCACTTAACTACAAAGTTGAAAAGTTCAGAAAATGTTTTAATTCGCATTCTCTTGTCAATGCCTCAGGTTTATAGCAATATTGTGTCAGGTCTGGTTTTGTCCCTCATTCTGGAAACTAAGCACATTCATGCGAGTATCACTAGAGCCTTTGTATAGTTTGTAACAGATGTTTTGCCATAAGTGTGCTATTTGGATTTTAAGATAGGATATTAGGATTTACAAATGTTGGGATATGTATGTATGCTTCTGCTTAGTGTGTTTTATTTTTCATGCTTAAAGATGTGAGATCTTGCATTATTTGGTCTTAACTGTTCCAAGGCAGATGTCTTAAATGGCACATTCTTGTAAAAGTACATAGGACCCTGGTTTTAAGTACCTTTTTAGGCACCTTTGCCAGGCCCAGACCTGGGTGCAGGATAGGGGTAGAACACATGTAAAGTGGTGAATGTAAAACGCAACTAGTATTGTCATGATGTATGTATTGCAAGTGCATTTGTTAAGCTGGATGTGTTTATCCTTGGCATGGATTTTGAGATATAATCAAGGGTGCTTTGAGAGTAATGAATGTAATGAAAGTCACTCTTCCCTTCTGCAACACTGCTTAGGTGGGCAAGTGAGCACCAGAGGATTGAAAGTGTCATTGTTGAAGCAAGGAAGTGAATAATCTGATCATGCAGGCCTTCATAGTAAACAAAAGGAGCAGAGACTGAGCAAGAGAAGATGGTGCAAAGTCAAGAAACTTCCAGTGATATGGGTAGGTTATGGCCCTATTGTCTCATATCTTTGCTTTTGAGGAGATTTTCTAATTTTACTTTCTGCACTATAGCCCCATGTGTTTGTCATTGTTTAACAACACTGTTTTACAAACCTGCTAGGTACAGACTGCCCAGATTACAATGGACAGGGATGTAGATACAGATCACACTCCAAAGAAGAGAAGATGCACAATTTTCAGCCAAGTTGGGCAAGTGCCTTTGACGGGCTTTCTATGAGTAGGTGCGGAGTGAAATATGCCTTCTGCAAGACTTTTAACATGGATTTTACAATCCATCACGGTGGCTGAAATGATCTGCAATGACATGCCAACAATGAGAAACACAGGCAGAATTGCAAGCATGCAGCTGGAAGATCTATGGTGGATTTCTTTGGACCTCAGAGTTTAGTACAAAGGTGGTTGAGACAGAGGTTGGTTTTGTGTGTCTCCTTGCTAAACACAACTTATCATTTGCAGCAGGAGAAGACATCCTGAAATTTATGAAAAAGTGTGGAGAGGATCAAGATGTTCTCAGGAAAATGACATGTGGAGCAACGAAGGCAGCATGCATTGCACGTGATGTTCTGGGGCCTCATTACCAGAATGATGCTGCAGCAGCCTGCCAGAAATCACTATTCTGTGTGTATATGGACCAAAGCACAGACATGGGAGATGACAAACTGTTAGGGATCCTTGTTGGTTACCATGATGAAAAGGCAAGCAAAAATGTAATACGATTCCTTCATATGCCAGAATGTGTGTCAGAAACTGGACAAGCAATGTTTGATGTTTTAATGTCCACTCTGACAAAATTTAACATTCCAGTTTCCAACATATTGGGCTTTTCTTCAGACAATGCTGCCTCAGTGATTGGAAAACACAATTCTGTGCTGTCTCATTTAAAGGAGGTGAACCCCACAATTATAAACTTGGGGTGTCTCTGCCACTTGGCAGATCTCTGCAGTAAGGCTGCTGTAAAAGCACTACATTCACCAGTTAAAGAACTTATATCAAATGTGTACTGCCATTTCAGTTCCTGTGCACAAAGACAACAAAAACTGCAAGATTTTGCTTTGTTCACAGACACTGACCCCCTCACGATCATTAGACATGCACCTACTAGATGGCTGAGTCTTGGTAAGGTAATTAACAGAACCCTGGATATGTGGCCAGCTCTAAATTTGTATTTTCTGTCTGCAGAGCCAAGGTCTGCTAAGATTGACTTAATTTCTAAAAACCTGCAGAGTCATGATGTGCATATGATTTTTATGTTTCTTAAGTATGCACTGGAACTCTTAATGCAGTTCAGCATCTAGCTTCAGAGCTGAGAAAGTCAGCTACTGACACTGCATACCACTGTGCATAAACTCCTGCAGCAGTATGCTGGCAGACTCCTCAGACCTGCAGCTGCTGTCAGACTAATCAAACACAGTGATATGTCAGTGTCGACTGACAGCAGCTGTGTTCTACCAAACAGTGAACTGCATACTGGCTATGAAGTCAAGCAGTACATAAACAGCCATGAGGAGGATATTGCCGGCACAGTCATTTAATTTAATTTTTATAAAAAAGTTACAGCTTTTTATGCTGCAGTGCTGCAGAAAATGCTGAAAAAGTTTCCCATGCAGGATCACTTACTGAAAGATGCTGCATTAATTATTAATCCGGCCAGAAAATTGGACATTTCTTTGGGACTTGTCAGGGATGTTGGTTTCCATCTGGGTGTGTGTGAAAATGATGTTGAGGCTGAACAATTAATCAATGAGTTTACCCAATATCAGATCGAGGACACGTGGAATCTGACAGGCCCAGTAGATGGGCCCCACTCATGTGTGTCAAAGTACTGGGCACACCTTCTGAGGGACCTTTGCATTGAAGGGAAACTGCCGCTGTTTTAGTAGCTGATGATGAGTCTACTTTGCTTGCCATACTCAAATGCACAAGCTGAAAGAGCTTTTAGCATGGTACGGAAAGTAAAGACTGAACTGCATCAATCTCTGAGTGTAAAAACATTGAACTCTTTGTTGGCAGTTAAAATGAATGAAGAACTGGACTGCTGTGATCTTACGCTGCCAAAACATGTGATAGAGGCTGCCAAGAAAGCCACAGCAACATACAGTAAGTCTACATCTGACATATGACAGGATGCTGTTTAACTTGGTCTAACTAAAATCGTTTGTATGACTTGTATATGTCTGTTTAGAAAATGTAGTAAATTTGATTTTGATTTTTTTTAAAGTGCTGTTTCATTTACTTATGGTGTGATTATGGTATTGCAGATTATAAAATGATGGTTTTGGATTTGAGCAGTGTGTCTTATTGAATTTTACAGATGTTCTACCATGCTCCATAGCAATGGCATGTTTTGCACAGTGTGAAAATAGGGTGTTCCACATTTTGACCATTTGTCACACATTGTTAAGGTCTGTGTTCCACATTGGCCTCTTAAGAGGTTGAGACCTATGGCTACAGACATTTGTGCTTGGAAAGGATAAGGCATATACAAAAACAGTGTCTGAGCCACCCCTGATGGCGACTCAAATTATGTCACCTCTTGAATGGCTTTCACATGGTGATGTGAACAAATGGGCTATTAGACCAAGACAGTGTCTAATGTATGGTAGGTAGCAGGAACAAAATGGAGAAACTAATAAAAATGGTTAATGTCTTTACCACACACACACACACACACACACACACACACACACACAGAAGCTACAAGGTTTGATTCTCACTTTTGAAGGGAAGTTGGCTAGGCTTAAAATGGTGTGCAATGGCAGCTAGCCTAGTACTTATCTATGAATCTATGAACCAATGGTGGAGTACTGTCAGATAGTGGTAACTCCATATGGTAATAACAACCTGCTGCATCCCTACCAGTGAAATGCAGTGTTCTTTCATGTCAGTGACACTAGTCTTTGATGGCAGATTTCAACCTGTGCCCATTCTCTCTTGTGTAGTGGCTTAAGCTGTCATGCAGTCTCGATGAATCATGAATCAGGCTCTCTTATGAATAGTTCATCTGGACCATCCCCCACTCCACAAATACACACTTAATCACCTCTGTATCCCTGCAATCCCTCTGTTGTGACAGGTAAATGTATCTGTAGCTTCCAGCTTCCATTCTCTCTTTATGGAATTATGGGGGTTACTTTCACTCTATCTAAAGGCTTTCTCGTTGAATGACAGGTCTTTCAGCTTCACTATACCACATAAACCCCAGTTTAGACATGAAGGGGGGAATGAGCTATACCATTAGCCTGCTCCTGTCATAGCCAGTCATCTAATTTGGTGGTGCAATATGGATATGGTCAGGTCACTGTTTTCTAGAGGCACCCCAAGTTATGACTGCTATAGCCACATGGATCTTCATTCCATGTAGTCACAGTCCATTCTGGGTTTTGTGGCTGCCTTGGCCTTTGTGTCATTTCCTGGATTTTTACGCACTATAAAGCTTTTCTTTATCTTGGTCACAATGAATCTTGAGGGTTGGAAATATTTGCCAAATATTTATTCCAAACTTTGTTCATCTGTGATACAGATCAAGCCACCAACAAACACTTTACTTTTATTATATTCTTTGACTCAGGTATTTTGTTCTTGTTTATCACTGTTACGCATTTCAATTGAGTAGTGTCTGGCTTTTGTTTGCTTTACACTTTTATTTAATAAGGCCTTTTCCTTTTTCACAAATCTATGTGGATGGTGAAAAGAATTGCCATAGATTCAAAAGACAATCATAAGGCCTTCTTCAGCTATGTCAGAAACCTGGGTGGAAACTCCCAGATATGCTCAGAATTAGTCCAAAATGATACAAAAATCACTGAACCCACAGACATTGCCAACATACTGGCAGACAGGTTCAGCACAAACTTCACCCCCCTCTCCCCCCCAAAAGGAGAGATAACTATCCCAACAGAGTGTAGCCTGCCAGACATCTCAAATGCGCAGGTGAAAGCTGCTCTCTAAAGCTAAAAACACAGCATCAATGGGACCGGATGGTGTCCCCGGCTGTGTGCTACATGAACTCAATGAAGAACTAAACCCACACATAAGGCAGCTGTTTAATCTTAGCCTTACCACAGGATATGTGCCCAAGGAGTGGCGTACGGCAACTGTGGTCCCACTCCACAAAGGCGGTGCCTCTATGGACCCTGGTAATTACCGCCCCATAAGCTTAACAAGCCTGGTCTGCAAAGCTATGGAGAGGGTCATAATGGAACTCATAAACAAGGACATAGGGGACTTGCAGACCTTGGACCCAACCCAGTTTGGCTTTGTCAAGGGCAGATCTTGCCTTTTGAACTTGGTCGACTTCTTCGAAACAGTTACCAAGGCCATTGATGAGGGAAAGGCAGTCCATACAGCCTACCTTGACCTTGCAAAAGCTTTCGACACAATACCCCACTCGGGTGTCATAGAGAAACTTACCAGCTTAAATGTAAACCCATATGTCACAAGATGGGTTGCAAACTGGCTAAAGGACAGAACCCACAGGGTTAGAGTTGCTGAAGCCATGTCAGACTCCAAGCCGGTTACAAGTGGTGTCCCACAGGGCTCAGTCCTTGGCCCCCTATTGTTCGGCATCTACTTCTCAGAAGTACAGGCAAACATAGGAGGACTATGGCTGACAAAGTTTGCGGATGACTGCAAACTGGGTGCCATAGTGGATAGTACATCGGACACAGACATCCTTCAGAGGGGTCTCATGGAAACTGATAGCTGGTGCCAGAGCCATGGCCTGAAGTTAAACGCAAAAAAGTGTATAGTCATACCCTTCGGGAAAAACAGAAGAAGAAGAAGAAGAGCAATTGCAGAATGCTAAACAGAAAATAAGGGATTACCTTGATAATATGCACACATTTAGAAAGATCAATGTTAAGCAACTGTTTTTTGATAATAACTCCAGCACAATGACTCAGCAACAGAAAGTAGAAAGGTAGAGGATGTAATAGAAATACTGTGGAAAATTTATGAAAGGCTGTAGAAAATAGAGAAATATGGAAATCAAGAAAAAACACAAATGGAAAAGTTTATGGAAGAATTATATATGCCAAGGTTAGAGGTACATGAGACTCAGTTACTAACATTTAGCATAGGAGGAGATGAGATAAAATGTTTTTGTATATATAACCAAGCCACAGGAAAGTCTTCAGCAATAGATGGTATTCCTGTGGAAGTTTAGAAGCTAGGAAGGAAGAAAGTGATAAAGATCTGGAAGGTTTTGTTTAACAGTATTTTAAAAGGAAGAGAAGCACCAACAACCCAGAAGAAAGCTCTGGTGGCTGTAATACCTAAAGAGGGTAAAGACCCATCAGACCCAGCTTCATACAGGCCCATTTCAATCCTAAACCATGATTATAAAATGTTTATGCCTATAATGACTAAAAGAATGGCAAATGTGATACCAAAATTGACAGATATTAATGTGGTTTTGTGGAGTGGAGGTAAACATCTGACAACGTTAATAAAACAATGATGATCCAGAGGGAAACAGAATGTAAGATAATGCCACTGTTGTGGGTGGGTCTTAATGCAGAGAAAGCATTCGACAGAGTAAACTGGGTTTCTATGAGTAGGACTTTGGATGTGTTTGCATTCCCTGGTAAATAATAATGCTGTTTAAGAGGATATATGAGGAATCACAGGAGAAAAGTAATGTGTGAGGGTTCCTCTCTGGTGAGTTCTGTTTGAAGCGAGGAACCAGACAGGGGTGTCTTCTTTCCTTTTGTTAATTGCATTATATTTAGAACTACTAGCAAAGAAAATAAGTGACTCAGTAATTCAAGGATATATATTTATATATATATATATATATATATATATATATATATATATATATATATATATATATATATATATATATATATATATCTATGGTTCCCCTTGACATGATCGACACGCCAAAACACTGACGCTCAGAAGACCAACTCCAGAAGACCGACGAGACAGATGATCCACAAGGTGAAATTCCGACAGCCGAAACACCGACATGGGCAACGTGTGAGCGCGACTCGGTAAGTGTGCGAAAGTGAGGGATTTAGAGTTAGGGAGCAGACAGGTAAGTGTGAGATAGTGAGGGATTTAGGGTTAGGGTGCAGGAAAGGTGAGTGTGCGGTAGTGTCTGACTTATGGTGCGGGTAAGGTAAGTGTGCGATAGTGACGGAGTTTAGGTTTAAGGGTGGGTTAAGTGAGTTAGGGTTAGGGTGCGGGTAGGGTAAGTGTGCGATAGTGACGGACTTTAGGTTTAGTGGTGGGTTAAGTGAGTTCGGGTTAGGGTGCGGGTAGGGTAAGTGTGCGATAGTGACGGACTGTAGGTTTAGTGGCGGGTTAAGTGAGTTAGGGTTAGGGTGCGGGTAGGGTAAGTGTGCGGTAGTGTCGGACCTTAGGGTTAGGGTTTGGGTTATGGTTAGTGCATGTATAGTTGTGTGTAATGTGTAGTTTACGTTTTGTGTGTCGGTGTTTTGGGTGTCGGTGTTATGGTGTTCGGTTTTGTGAGTTGTCAGTTTTGTGCGTTTTCGGTCTTTTGGTTTCGGTGTTTTGGGTGTCGGCTTTGTGGCGTGTCGGTGTTGTGATAGGGATCCATATATATATATATATATATATATATATATATATATATATATTGGTATGGTAATCAAGAAAAGTATTAGTATGGTAATCAAGAAAAGTTGTCTTTATTTGCAGATGATATTATTTTGTACCTGACAAAACCAGAAAAGGATATTTCAGTGTTGTGGAACATTCTAAGACAGTTTCAAGTCTTTTTGCGATTTAACATTAATGAAGATAAAACAAAGGCAATAGCTGTAAACTAACTACCCACACATGATCTGATTCAGCAATACCAATATTCATGGGGACATGAAAAAATTAAATAATTAGGAGTATGGATTAAAAAGGATTCTGATGTGGCAGCTAAGGATATGTGGGAAAATATTAAACAAAAAATAATATAAAAACTGAGACACTGGAAGCTCTGTTATATGGTTATGGATAGCAAGATATAAGGATTAAAATGTTTCTGTTCCTTTTAGTTTTAAACACAGGTCAGGCATGTTTTTATCAACCAGAGGAGAAGTTGTGGATAGCAATTATTAAAGAGCTGAAGGATTTTATGTGGGAGGGGAAAACAGCAAGAGTCAAGTGGGATAAGCTGATTCTTCCAACAGAACAAGGCATTCTAGGATTACCTGATTTGAAGGGGTATTTCAGAGCTATACAGTTAGGGCTCCTATAGATAGCACAAGCAGAAACCTATAATTCAAAGTGGAAACAGATGATGATGAAACAGGGGAAAGCTCAAGAAACAAGGAGCATACCTCTCAACCTGGAAGCATCAAAAATCTGGACAAAGGCTCATGAAAAATAGGTACAAATCGGTACGCTGATTAACATAAAATTTGTGTACATAATTACGTAATCCCACCCACCCCAATGGAATTGTGGGATACCAACTTTCAAATGCAAACTGAAGAACAGACAACCAGAATATGGCCCCAGAGTCCCCCTGCAACCATTCCAATGTCCCATTGCCTGGCTACTTCACCCCATTTACCATAAACACTAATGTGCCTACTGCTTTACTTCTACAGTGATTATTTGGATTTTATTTTACATTTTATAGCACAAACACTAACAGACATCTGCTAAACAAAGCAATATAGCCTCACAATGAAAATAGACTTAGCATTAAAACTTCTCTGCCATTGAAACTCACATTCATTTAAACAGCATTGAAACCCACATCCAAAGAAAATGCATTTGGCCAGTGGTGGATAAAGATTACCTTTGGGCTGTTTTCAAATCATAGGTCCCTTGCTCACAAAACAAGAAACATACATGTGTTCTTTGCTACACCTTCCTGACTTTATTAAATTATCTTCCTTGTATAATACAGTACACTTGTTAGCTTTTTAAATTTATTGTTTGAATATTTTTCCAGTAAGCAATGAAACAAAATGCATTAACCAATAATGACAAAACTGCCCAGTCTACTCAAACTTCTACAATCCACAAGTTTCAGTAAATACGCACACTCTGCAAAACTAAAAGTCATCTAAATTCCATGTTAAAGAGATCTGCAACTAGAGAATACAAGAAAAAGAAAAATAATATGTTTCCACACAGCAGTGAAAATCAATATGTCCTTTATTGTAGTAGGTAAGCGCTTTCTCGGAATAACATCCGCTTCATCAGACCAACAAAGATAGAATAGCAGTTACATTTTTAAACACTAAAACATCCAATCACAAATCAGATAAAATGTGCATCATAGCTAAAAGCCTATGTGATAAAATACATCTGTAGAATATATAGATCGTTAAAAATTGAATAAAACAGACTAAATGAACAACTTGTACTTAAAACTGGTAAATACAATAGTAAACAAGGTAAATACAATAGTAAAAAATAATAAAAGATGGACTATTGAAACATATATGATAAAATATTAAAAGAGAGATCAATGCTTTAATGGCCGTGCTTTAAGGAAGGGTTTCAGGGAAACTCTGTTGTTTAAACCAGGAGATTTATCAGCTTGAAAGCGCAAAATCCATTTCTGTTCACTAGATTCTGTTCTATTATTTATGTCACCTCCTCTCTTGGTACTATGCAGAATCGCTAGTACCATAAAGCTAAATTTATGTTCTTTACTCTCTTTAGCTACATGTAGTGATAGTGCGCTGGTTTCTTTAACATTCCTGATATCCCTAAGGTGTTCAAGTATTCTATCCTTAAACACCCTGTTCGTTTTCCCTATGTAAAATGCGAAGCAGGTAGTACAATAGCAAAAATAAACAACATTTTTTGTTCGACAATCTGCATAAAAAGCAGTATCTATCTTAAAACCCAAAGTGGGATGTATGAAATGATTACCAATATGTATATGTGTACAGGCCATACAATTCCTACATATATATGTACCAAGTCTATCAGATATTATAGTTGATTTAGTATTAAAGGATCAATAACAGAGCTGACTCTTAAGTGATCTATTATTTCTAAAAGCAAAATCTGGCTGTGTGCCAATGACCCCATTCAACTCTTGTACAGTAGACAGAATATCCCAGTTCTTTTTAATAATATCACATGCTACATGCACATTACTGGCAAAGGTCAATGGCATCCTTAGTTTATTCCTAGAGGTATCAGTGGAAGCATCACTTGAGAAAGTATTGTCAATATTATCCCTGTCGTTAATACTAGTGGGGAGGGGGGAAAAGTATGGCTGGCACTTACCTGATCTGTGCCGCCATCCTTCTGCTATTTGAGAATCAATAAGTTTACTACTATAGCCTCTTTCTAAAAATTCTTATTTAAGTGTTTGTAATGCAACAATGAGACTATCATCATCATTAAAAAGTCTCATAGTTCGCAATATCTGTCCTTTCAACACATTGAATTTCGTATGATTCGGATGCATACTGCCATAGTGTAGAACATTATTCTTTCTAACAGTTTTCTTATACAATGTAGTATATAAATTATTTTTAGTAACTTTAACATCCGAAAACTCTACTTCTTTATCAGAATATTCATAGGTAAATCTCAAAAAAGTATTCAACTGATTTAAGTATAAAAGAAACTCTTGTAGCCGCTGCTCTGAGCCATGCCACAACAAAAAAATATCATCCACAAAACGTTTATACCATTTGATGTTAACCTGGTATTCATTATTCGAGAGTACATGTTTAGCTTCTCAATTAGCTAGGGATAGGTTGGCATAGCTATTAGCACAAGCTGTGCCCATAGCTATGCCAACTTTTTGTGCATAATAAACATCATTAAAAATAAACACATTGTTTTCTAGGATGATTTCCAAAAGTGTGCAAATAAGTGTTACCTTAGTATCAGGGGTGTTTCTCTCACACAGTAATTCTCTGACATTTTCAATTCCCCATTAATTGGGTATAACAGTGAACAATGATTCAATATCCAGAGTTACAAATAAACATTGTCCTAAGATAATTTCATTTTGTTTAGACAGCTCATTTAAAAAACTCTTGGCATCCTTTAAAACAGTGCTACAATTAGCCAAGGCAGCATGCAAAGTCTTTTCTACAAAAATAGAAAGTGGCTCAGTTACCCAACCTCGGCCTGAAACTATAGGGCGCATAGATGGAGTTAAGGGATTCTTATTTATTTTGGGTAGACCATATATCAAAGGGACTGTTGGATATTCTACCTTGAAATACTCAAACAGATGCTCAGATATCATGCCTGTTATTAATAAATCAAAGATCAAAAACTGTACTTTTTCTATGACACTACTGAGTATATGCACAGGTAAAATGGCATACGTATCAATGTCACTAAGATGATTTAACATAGATTCTATATATTTGTCCTTGTCGATAACAACAATACCACCTCCTTTATCAGCTGGACGTATTTCTATACTATTTAATTCTTTCAATTCAATTAGAGCTTGTAACTCTGCAGCTGATAAATTACTAAAATTATTAGTTTGCTTATCTAGAGACTTCTCTCTAAGTTGTTTTTCACAAAGGTCAATGAACAGATGTATAGTAGAATTACTAGGTGGTATGTAAGTGCTGGGCTTTCTAAATATACAATCAGCATTATTAGAATTACCAAACATAGCTTTAAGTGTAAGAGTTCTGCCAAAAAGGTGTAGGTCTTTAATTACCTCTGTTATGTCCATTCTTTGAGCCGGAACAAAGGTTAAACCTCTGTTTAACACAGATAATTGTGAGTCAGTTAAAGTTAAAGTACAGATATTGTGAACTAATCTTGTTTGTATCTCTTTCCTGACCTTATTTCGTCCTCCTGGCTGTGTAGTACTCGTGTACATTGATTTTGCAGGTGATTCCTTGATCTGCCTCTTATAGGCAGAGGTTCTTTCAATAAAAAATGTCCACGGGTGGAGCCTGATAGTACAGAGGCCTGCTCTGTGGAATTCAGACTCACACTGGAAGCCATGCTTGTGTATCCCACGGTGGTGGTGCTGCGGTAGCGTTGTCGCCTCATAGTAAGACGCTGTCCGGTTCGATTCTCAGCTAGAGCGTCTTCTGTGTGGAGACATGCATGAATGGGCGTACCTTCATTGAAGGTTGTGCATCAGGCCTGGCAAGCCAGTACGTAAAAATCAACTGCCAATCATTAGCGGACTGGAGTTCCGCTGTGGCGACCCCTAACCGGGAAAAGCCGAAAGACATAAACAAACAAACTGGAAGCCATGCTTGTTTTTGGCCTAACAGCTGCAGTGCTTGTGCTAGCATCAGAGTGACTGCTTACAGCAGCTACAGAAATATTTAGGTTAACTTCTGAAACAATTCCCTCACTTACAGGAACAATAGGAACATTGGGTAAAAGTTCTGTGGGTTCTGTAGAAGTGGTACTGTGTGGAACCAGATTATTTTTCTTTTTCTTGCATTATCTGGTTTTTGCATCTGATTCCTTATTTGGTTCAAGGACTGTTTTCGTTTGGTAGATCTGCAACTAGGTTGCTGCTAGCAAACAACTTTATATTTCATTGTTTCGTCTACAAGTAAAGTGCTTGTTGTCCTTGAAGAATAAATTGCCTATGTTACATTAAAAAATGATAAGCTAGTAATATTTCAGTAGGAAATGGATGGCAAACTGATAAGTTCATAGTTACTGACTGAATCATTAAATCACAATTTATATCTTCAAAGTTGCCTATAAACTGTATGTAGTGTATAAGTGAGCGAGTTTATTTTGGGACAAACTAGCAACTTATCCAGAACTGACTTCAAAAGCTTTGCACTCATGTCCTGCTGGGACAAGCTATGTTGACCCCTTGATTCTGTAGAGGATAAAGCAGTCCACTGGAAAAAGGATGAATGGATGAATACATATTTGTGAATATACGACTACGCCCACAAAACAGAAATAATATGAGGGTGATTTGCTGTGACTAATAGTGGAAAAGGCACATCAGCTGCATACTGTATAACTAAATAAGGGCTAGACCCAGGTAATACTACACAAGCTGAAACTAAATATTTAATATTTTATTTAATGCTAGTTAACTGACATAATGGACTGATCCAAAAGGATTAATTTCAGCTAGTTCCTGAGAAAATTAACCAAAACATTGTAAAAACCAACTAAACAAAGCAAATGAGCCAAACAAACCTTATACAAAATATGATAAAAATTAATAAGAAGAAAGAGTTTGTGCAATGTTGGAACAGACAATGACCAAGATGTTGCTTTATCTCAGTACTAATATTTGCAGCAGGGACATTATCATTCATTTCGTAGATAATACTGGAGTCATTTTAAAGGTTTTCTAAAGATGGCAATGATGGAGATTATTATGGCTTATCAGAAGATGTACAATAACTCAATAAAGCAGCACCACTTGAAAATGCAAGGGATGGGTGTACAAGTTAATTCACTGGAAAATCCTAGCTGTCAAGTTTTCATACATACACCAGCTGGTTTCTATTACAATGTTATGGAAATTAAGAGAGATTCCAACACAGTATACAGTATCATATATTATTCCCAGAAGGTTGCTGCTGTTTGATGATTCTAAATTCAAAAAACACAGCACAGAGGTTTTTCATCACATATGGAGAACCTTAACCATACCATTCAACTGTCCAGGATTGCACAGAATGTCCAGATGTTTGCTTCTTATTTTTGGTCTGTTCCTCATAAAATGTGTGGTTTTCTAGAAAGCCACTGAGGACTGAAGTCAGTTAATAATGACATATATCTGAGATTCAGACTTCATATCATACAGAAAATACACTTGAACCCAAATCCTTCCTGTTATTCTAGAAACTTTCTAAGTTAAGTTTATAAGAGCAATATTTAAAACCTGTCCTGATTTTCAGGCCTCTGCCCCCCCCCCATTATTTTAGGCTTTACCAGATTTCTTACACTATGAATTTGGGAGGTATTAGCCTTTAGATCACATTCACTCAACCACTGCTCTTTAGTCACAAACAAATCTTGAGTAGTTTGTTCTGGTTGTAAAATGGTCTGTCATTACATTTTCAGAAGCATATCTTAGTCATGTAAATTTGAAGAAACATGAATACAAAGAGTACATTCAGTCTTCAGCAAGCTTTCCTCTCATCTTGTAGAAGCATCTGGTGTTCCATACATAATAAGATAAGTTATTTCAAACCTTCATTAAATTGTTATGCTAACTGTTGTGGGACATGTAGATCATACTTTACACAATAAACTAATATCGGACTGTGAATTCTACAACCATAACATTAAATTATAATATTTAACAAAATTTCGCATAAAACAGCTCAGCAATTTTCTACACAGTGACAGACTTTTGAACTATTTATTAACATTTGATAATGTATGGGTGGCCACGGTGGTGCAGCGGTTAACGTTGCCTCCTCACAGCAAGAGGTTCTCCGGTTCGATCCTTGGCAGGGGTGCCTTCTGTGCACAGTCTGCATGTCCTCCCTGTGGTCATGTGGGTTTCCTCTGGGTGCTCCGGTTTCCTCTCACATCCCAAGACATGCTGTAGGTTGATTGCACACTCTAAATTGGCCCTAGGTGTGAGTGCGTGCAGGTGTGTGCCTTCTGTGGAAGGTTGGGCACCGGGCTGGCAACTCGGCACCGTAAAACTCCACTGTCAATCATGAGTGGACAAGGTAATCCGCTGTGGCGACCCCTAACCGGGAAAAGCCAAAAGAAGAAGAAGATTAACATTTGATAATGCCTAGAAATAAGATAGGAGCAGATAAAATAGCAAAAATAATGGACACTTCAAAGTAAACAAAGAACACAAAGTAAGCACTAGGAAAATAGTAAACTGCATACACCCTGTTTAGCCATATTCTGGGTAAGACGGCAGAGAACAGTAATAACAAAAAGTTCAAAATATGTACAACATAAGCAAAAGAAACATATTTACAATACTTAATGCATATGACAATAACATTATGTGGGTGGTTGTCACTAATATTGCTGTTTTATGAAAATGCAAATATCCATAGAAGATGGATGAAAAAAACAGTCAATTTTACATTGGTCTCACAGATATATACACACACACATGCACACACACACACCTAAAACAGCTTTCGGATAAACTGAGCAGGCAGCATTTCAAATAAATAAACTGAGCGGGCAGCTTTCAAATAAACTTCCACACACACCTATAAACTGTGCGGACAGATTTCAAATAACATAAATACAGCAAACAATTCAGACCTGGCAGCTTTCAAATAAATAAACTGAGCGGGCACAATTCAGGAGCAGATTTCAAATAACATAAATGCAGCGAATCCAATTTAAGCGCATTCCATTTCTGGCTGGCAGCACATAAGCATATTTGGAAAATAAATGTAGCAGCAGCTCAGTGCTTTACCTGGAAGACCGGAATGTGTAGCTCAGTGTTCTTCTTGTAGCTCATTGCTTTACCTGGAAGACCTGTAGCTCAGTGTTCAGGCTTTTCCTCTATAACTATAGCAGCTCAGTGTTCATGTTCGGGCTTTTTGTTTGCCCCATCCCTCTTGTAAACTCAGTCACTGGGCCCAGAGCAGACCTCAGCTGAATTCTGACAGGCTGGATGAAGCTGACATCATGCCACAAGCCTCCGTGTGATGACGTCAGTCCGGAAAAAAAAAATTAAACAAAAAAAAAGCCAGGAAATTCGGAAATTAAGGAGTGCCAGTCTGGAATCGTGGAAACCTATTGTTTGGATCTCAAAAACCAGGGAAAACCAAGAGATTTGGTATGGTTGAGAGGTATAACAAGGAGTGAATGAGATTTTGGATGCAGAGCCTTAAGGAGAATAACAATAATTGTACAGAATATTATATTCATAAAGGAGCAGAAAATTTTCTAAGAACTAAGCCAACATGGGAATGGAGAAAGTAGATTCTGCCAATACAGATTACTGCAATTAGGGATACAGACAATAGGTGGGAGGGGGCTGGAATTTATTGGAGAAAACTGGCAAAGGAACCAAGGTATTGGGAGCAAATAACTAGAGAGGGAAAGGTAATAGAATGGGAAGAGGCCAAGAATTTATTTGGGCTTTAGAGATTGCCTTCCCTATCAAGAACTGATATAAGATTATAGGCAAAGAGAAAGACATAGGGGGGTCCTAAATGAAAGACCAGCACTGGTAGAGTTTTTAGTACAATCTAGAACAGAAGCATCTGTTAAAAAATGAATAATTAGTAGAGCATACAAAATATTGCATGATAACTATAAGAATCAATCAGAAGAGGTTAGAAAGGATTGTGAAGATAGACTAGATACGCAATTCACAAAGAAACAATGAGAGGATATATGTATGTCTCCCACATATGCAACAAAGTCTAGAAGATTTAGGATCTTAGCTTGGAAGTGTTTTTTTATACCCCAAGTAGACTGCAATGATTTTTTCCTGATATAGACATCAAATGTTGGTGATGTGACTGGGAAAAAGAGATAATTGAGAGCATATTTTCTGGGAGTGTAATGAGTTGGCAGACTTTAAAGATTCCCTGCAGACTTCTCTGTCAGAAATGGTGGGTGAGGAAACTGGTGTAAACAAGGAAATTATGTTTTTGAGCTATGATACAGAATCAGAATTGCCTAGACATAGTAAGTCCTTTCTGAGTCTAATTATGGTAGCTGCCAAAAAAGCAATTAGTAGAAAATGGCAATCAATTTCTAAACCAGCCGTACTAGAAGCAATGAATATAGTAACAGAGATAAAATAACTGGAATTAGGATCTTTAGAAAGGGTAGGAGCAAATTACATAGAACAAATGGGAACTGTAGGAATAATACATGCAGAAGAAAAACAAGGTTTAAAAGAAGGCAGATTGGAATGAGCTATGTATTGTTTGACCGACAATGAGTGGCTAGATTACAACTGATGTGTAATGTTTGCAACTAAAATCATGTCAATATGGTTTATCATGTATAATGTTTGCAACTAAAATTATGTCAGTATGGTTTGTTTTCATTTATATAAATGTATGGTTAACTATGTCATATGTAATAATTTAATAAAGATGTTTCTTATTTAAAAATATTGGAACCTATGTCGCATTTTACAAGACTTTTTGTTTTAATAAAAAACTCTCAAAAAACACACCCCATAACATAATAACTTAATGCAAACACACCCCATAACATAATAACTTAATACAAACACACATAACTATGTACATATTTAAATAATGAAGTTTAACCCTCCTTATAGGATCATTTGTGCAAATAAACAGCTGACCAGGCCCTAATTAACTTGAAATCAAGGTAATCCATGCTACGACAAGTTATTACCTGTGCTTCTTCTTATACTAACTGTTGTCTGTTCTTTTTTATCTTTATTCCCCCTTGATATGAAAACAGCTTGCACGCTTTCAGAAATCATTAAATTTTAGCCTTGAAGAAACCAGTGTTCTTTTATTACCCTATTATCAGCTTGTCTCTATGGAAGCATAAGAGAAAAAAGAAAAATGTAGTTGTCTGCTGCAGCTTGAAAGATAAGCTAAAATATTTATTACTAAAGGAAAACTTTTCATTATATTTGGTTTTCTAAGATTTATTTGTGTTTAGTTAAAATTTGTTATTAGATTAAGCCAAAGATTTTAATCCAGACATTCACTTATGCAAATGTTAGAGAAAACATATAAATGCTGCATGTATTTTTATACTCCATTCCCCACCTCAGCAACCCAAGATTACAGCCTGTTAACTTAAGCATACTTTTCTCTAGCTTTTCTTCTCTTCTTGCACTGTAATGTCTACATTTCTTAATATCAAAAAAGAAGGAAGAAAGAAAGAGAAGAGGAAGAAAACAGGCATCTGTTTAGTAACTATCACATACAAGAACAACAACTAAAAAAAAACTTTACTATAAAATATGCAATATATAGTGAGAAAAGTTTCATAGAAATACTGTTAGGAACAGAAATTGTTTTACTTACAGTTACCTTTTTCCTACTTCTTCACCTCATCTCAGAGTTTTTCCAAACATTAATGACATGAAGTGAGTCAAATGCTTTCATTTCCCTACAAGTTTAACAAAGTCAACAAAAGTCCACTTTTTCTAATTATTCTTCCTTATACAGCTGTATTTCACAAATGCAACTAATGTTTTGCAGTCTCACATTTAGTTACTACTTTCCATGTTGTTGGCATTCTTCCTGTTTACCTCCATCTCCTAACCCCAGATTCTTGTTCATTTCCAAGGTACTCTCGATTCTTCTAGTCAACGTCTGTGCTTTTCTGTCTCTCAAGCATTTTTCTTTGGAAAAGTGGAAAAGGTTTCACTGGCAAAGTCTCTCTATGTGCTTTATTATTAGAAGAATGAGAAGCAGAGTCCCCTTCTGTTTGATGGTTCACTTTTTTGCACAAACTTTCGCATTCCCTGCTTATCCTGTTATGCATCAAAAAATTTATTTGATCCTCCAGGTAAAACAAATATTCTGCAGACATCTGAATACAGTAGCTTGAATCTCACACCTGCCTGTTTACATTCCCTGATTACTCAAATAAATGTGTTTCTGTTCTGCCTGATGTACAGTGAATAATCATTTTCCACAAACACTCTATTGTCTCCAGCATTTAATACTTTGCCCTTTTGCCGCAGTTTTGTCAGGATCAACTCTTTTTGCTGGTTAAGTTTGCATCTTTACTAGTAAAGGTCTTAGCTGCTTTCTTATGGCCAGATTTAGAGCATGCACATGAAGTGCCCTTTCTATTAACAGTTCCTGCTGTGAAATACCAGTCCAGTTGCTTATCTGTGCCTTCATAAAATTAATAAATTCTGCTCCTTGCTCCTAGTTTCTCTGTAACAGCAGAAAAATCTCAGATTTTCTCTACACGTTACATCCTCTAATTCTATCATTTTGTGAAACATCATTACTTAAACAGTCTCACACTCAGCCTACCATTTCTTCATCTCAATCTCTGATTTTGCAGTTTTATCAGCACATATGAATATCTGTTTAAAGCTTCTTCCATTTTTTCCATTTCTTGGTTATTTGAGTTGATATACTTCATTGGTGTTTCATTGATTTTAATCAGTTCTGAGCAGATTTGACATTTTTCCCTCTAGATTATAGGAAGCCATGTCTTGCACCAAAGCTGGAGCTTGAACTGCTTTTTGCTGAACAGCTTCTTCCCAGTCATTGTTTTCTCTTCACCTTTTCTAGTTGATTTTCTTTCAGGCTCTCTTAGATTATTCTTTGTTAGCATCCGGTAGTGTACTAACTAACTAGCCAATAACTGAATTTTACTTAAGCTGAAGATATCACTGTCTGTTGTTTCTCCAATTTCTGTTTTCATACTGGGACAGATGAGGTTAAGCTGTTGATCAGTGTATTGCCATCTTGGAAGTCTCCAATTGCAAGTGATCTTGTGTGGGAAAAGGGTCCATATTCTTGGAAGAAACCCAAAGAATTATTATTTTCCATTTCTGTCCAGGTATAAGACATTTGTAGAGAACTTAACACACACTTATTTTTATATACCAAGTCCACATCTGTCTAATACTGAGGAAAAGAGAAACCACCCAGTAAGGGTGAAACACAGCTTGCACAACCACAATATTCCAGCACAGCCACTAAATAGCAGAAATCATTCCAGGAGCTGCATTTTGAGAACGTTGCTTCTTGCACTATTCTGTTGGCAGCTGAGTATTTGCCATCTTGCAGATATTCTCATTTGCAGAATATATGATAGAAACTACTCAATAAGAAATATAGCTGGACCTGGCTATTAGTGGAACTACAGTATTCACACTGTAAGACTGAGAACATGAAGATCTGGACAGATTCTCCTATAGGTGCAAATCAAGATTTACATGTAAAATAGTGGTTAAAATGGAGGAGCCAGTAAAAAGTGGGAAACAAGATAAGCCAAGTAAGTAAGGAGGAACCACTGGAATAAACTTCACCTGGAATTGAGAATAACCTTAGTTATTGAGGGAAATGTAAAGTTGTGCGTCAAGGCTGGCAAACTTGGCACGTAAAAAATCTACTGCCAATCATTAGCGGACCGGAGTTCCGCTGTGGCAACCCCTAACTGGGAAAAGCCGAAAGACACAAACAATTGAGGGAAATGGAAAAAAGGTATACAGTACACCCTTAGTCCAGGGAGCACCAGGGCATTCAGGATTTTACTACAGAAATGACGAACTTGGGGGTAATGCCTGCAAGAAATGGCATTGGTGGAGGAGGCAAACACATCATTCATGAGACATAACATTGTAACTTCTGAGTCTGTTAGATGAACAGATGGCCCCTCTGAGAATGTGGACTGCAGACAGAAAGTTGATATAGCTGAAGGCACACACTATTACTCTTGTGGTTTTCCAATAAAGGAATATGAATGAAATACTCCCTGCTTGCTGATGTACCACACTTCTGCTATTCTGTCCAAAGGAATAGAAATGTGACCTTGTGAAATCCACTCCTGCAGGGCTGTAGAGGATTAGGAGATCTCCTCTCATCTTCTTTCCAGAGCACTAATATGGAGTTTTGATTCCCAAATTAACTGCAGTTCCTATGCTATGTGGACCACATGGTGTCCTCCCCAGTGCAGGACAATATAGCTGTGGTTAGTATTATCAGGGGAAATGGCAAAACAAAGTAACTTCTTGAAGAGGCACTCTACCAGTTTAGGTGTTCTCTGTGAGCCAGAGACATCTAGACAGTAGCTTGCAAGAAGTCTGATTCCAGGAATAATTAGATTATCAAAATCCACTGTTAGACTTCCTTAGTGTATCTCATAAAGTAACCTCAAAATGGAAGTGGCTATTAATCTAAAAGCTCTGAGACAAAGGCTGGTCAGAATGGAAGACGTTTTTCTAAGGGTAAAGCATTAAACAACATGTTTATTATTTTTATTGTTATTATTATTATTGTTGTTGTTAGCTGGGGTGGATCACTGGTTCTTGTGACACTTTTTCAGACTTGGCCCAGGAGCACTTTCAGGTTAAGTTACTTGCTCAGAGTCACACAATGGGCAAATGGATGCTGGAAAAATTGCACTATGGACTAGAGAATGAAACCTGTTAACAGTTCATAGCCTTAATTCCCTGTGCTAACTGTCAAGCATGTCTTAACATGTCTTCTTATGCAATGAACAGCCCACACTTGCCAAAATTTGCAGTAGATTAAGATGGTACTTTACAAAGACTGCAGTGATCACCAATGAGTGAAATAATGTAGAGCAGAAAGACCCTTTGTTGAACTTTCAGAGACAGTTGTCCAAACAGAGAAATAACTTTGTCCTTTGCAGTCACTTATAGGTAGCTGTACCAGAGCACTCAGTGTTGACTCCATATAATTCACAATGATTATAATTGACATCCACAAATTATACCTCGTGAATTGTTTCAGGCCCAGCAGTAAAAACTGTAAAGTAATAACTAGAATGACACAAATAACATTTGAAAATGCTTTAGAGATAACAAACTGACAATGAATACTTCCCAAAACTGCCTCAATGATCTTTGGTACCAGCAGAAATTAAAAATAATAACACAATTAATGTAAGTTATGTAATATATATATATATATATATATATATGTATATATATATATATATATATATATATATATATATATATATATATATATATGTGTGTGTGTGTGTGTATATATATATATATATATATATATATATAGATATATATATATATATATATATATATGTGTGTGTGTGTGTATATATATATATATATATAAATATATATATATATATATATATATAGAGAGAGAGAGAGATATGTATATGTATATATATTAGCCTTTAAAACCACAAAATAATATCTACCATTTTATTAGTCACCAAGAAATGAACACCACTGTGGCATATTTAAAGCTAGCTGGCTATTAGTTACCACCCAAGCCCCTTTACTTCTCTCTACAGTTACATCCAAATGACACTGTAGCAGACTAACACCCCTTTCTTCCACATAATCTCATAGAAAACAAAATAAAGATCTTGGTATTATCTAGCCCTCAATTCAATAAACAAATAAATAGATGAAAAGGTTTCTGTAAAATAGCACATGCAAACTAAGAAATATTATCACATGAACTAAGGAGAGTACAGTTGTGCAAGTAAACATACCATAACAGTAGATGTTCTAATAGATCACTATTGCAGCAGCCTCAGCTATATGAGTCTTCCCCTTGCACCAGCCAGCTTCCCAGAGCTTCAGGCATTCACCAGGTACTCCCAAGTACTAGGAGGCACTCAAGATAAAATGTGGTTGGAACACCAAAAAAATTAAGAGCAATTTTTCCTGAAAAGAAGGCAAGATTTCTGAATTCTTGTGCTATGGAACAAACTGAACTGTAATTATATACAAAAGTGTGAAAACAAGCACACCCTGGTAACAGAAAAGGAACAGCAACAGAAAAAAATGGGTCTGGAAGGAGAGACAGCTACTGCAATGTTGATCCTTTAGAACATTTACTGATATGGTAAATTTACTTCTACAATTTTACTATATTCAATATATGGACTAGCTTTACAGTAGCTCAAGCTATTAGGGGAGATTACCATTGCTGAGTCAGAAATAAAAAAAGAGAGGATGCCAATGGCCCTGGCATAGTCATTTCTGGACTTGGGAAAGGTATCCAATTTGTAGTGCTTTTTAAAAATATGTACAGAGGACTGAGTTGCTGCCTTTAGAATGTTTCTAGCATCTACCCCTTGCCTGAAAGCCACCAAAGTAGCCAATGCCCTTGCTGAATGAGCTGTAACACTGCCTGGAAGTGGATTATTATGGCAAGTATAGCAAAAAGTAGTAACATGACACAACCGTCTAGATATAGTCAACTTTGGCTGTTCTTCCCTCTTACCTTCATAGGAGATAGATAGCTGGTAAACTTTCCATAAAGGTCAAGTTTGAATAGGTAGTATCTGAGCTGCCCATGCATATCCAGAGAGGGAAGAATCCTCTCTCTCTGTCTCTCTTGTTCTTTGATTCAGAAAAGAAGACTTGGAGATGACTGCAAACTGGGAGCCATTATTGAATCCCCAAATTATGTGGATATTCTGCAAAAGGGCCTTACAGAAACAGATGCTTGGTGCCAGAGCCATGGGCGGGCTTAAGCTTAATGCCAAGAAATGTATAGTTATCCCCTTTGGGAAAAACCACGTACCCATGAATTACCACATAGGTGGCAGTACACTAAACAGTGAAAGTGTGATGAGGGACCTAGGGACACAGGTGGACAGTGGTCTCACCTTCGATAACTACATTGCCACAACAGTCAAGAAATCCTTCTATGTGGCACACCTCATCACTAAGGGCTTTTCTTCCAGAAAAAGGAGGTCATTGTCCCATTGTACTCATCTCTCATTAGACCCATTATAGAGTACAATGCCCCATTTGGTATGTACCTCACAAGACATCTGCAACAGCTGGAAAGGCCGCAGAAATACCTCACTAAAAGAATCACAGGCCTAAAGCAGATGCCCTATGCTGATAGTCTAAAAAAACTCCAGCTATACTCTATGGCATATCATCTACTCAGAGATGATGTCTGCTTAACATAAAAGGCCATGTCAAACCCTGAGCTGTTGGACATGCTCCACTTAAAGAAATCCCAATCCCTCAGAGCCACACCCTCCAGGGATCTAAACCTTGTCATCACAATGAACAAAACATGCTGGAGGGATAGGTTCCTGACCCAGAGACTCCCCATACTCTGCCCATAAATGTCAAGCAGAGCTCCTCCTTGGCCCTCTTCAAAAGGAACCTTGATGATTGGATGGGAGATAGGAAATTCACACAGGGATCACGTCAGTCACCCTGCTAGGCAGGGGTCCAGGGAAGTAAATACTGTGGAATGAAATATCCAGGGAATTGTTATGGCTAGGCTTGTATAGGCCCTAGGGCCGATAGCCTAGTACCAACCTATGAACCTATGAGATTAACAGACTGGCTTAAACTAAACTTTCTGACTTTAGGCATAAAAGTAGGATTTGTTTTCAAAGAAACCCTTTCCTTGTGAAAAATGAGGTAGGATTGACTCACCATAAGTTCCTGTATGGCAGGTACTCACTTAGAAGATGTCAGTAAGTAAAACAGACTTGCATGTTAAGAACTTCAAATCAGCCTCATAAACTGATTCAGATTAAGACAGAGTAAGCTTCTCAAGTACACAACTGAGATCCCAAGAAGGAGCCACCAGATTCCTAGATGGGTGAGTATCTAAGACCCCTTTCAAAGACTGTTTAACTTGACAATTGTTAAAAAGGGGGCAAACAAGCAGAAATGGTTGACAACTGCACCTTGATATGAATACAAAAAACCACTGGACAGTAATTTACACATATAATCAAGAACCAGAGGCAACTGGGCCTATAAAGGGTCCTTGCTCTTTGAGTGGGACCAACTAGAAAATCTTTTCCACTTGCAGATACATGATTTTTTAGTAGTAGGCCTTCTCACCTCTTTTAATTTCTCCAAGTCTTTTTGGTTTCTAATACCATGACAGGAATGGACCCCATTCCTAAGTCAAAGTATGATTAAAGTTCATGAAATTAGTATTGTTTCAGTCTGTGATGTTAGCCAGAAGTGCTCTTCGCAGCACCCGCAATGTGTCTAGTAATGACTTATTCTACAATTCGTATGGAGTTGCATGTATCTGTAATATATGTAAGTACGATTGTAAATTCTTTTTTATAAGACTCGTTGCTCCTACTACTACTGGAACTGTTTGGGTATCCTTCCACATTGCCCTCATTTCTGCCTGTAAATCCTGGTATTCTATGACTTTGTGTCTCTGTATGCAAGACTAGGTGTAGCAATTTCAGTGATCAATGTTACTTTTGTCTTCTTTTCATGGACTACTATATCTGCTTTTCTTGCATCATCTATTTCTGAACTGTTGGTAATGGGTGATCCCATGTGATATTGTGACGCCCGTGCCCTGGCCCAGCAATCAAGGAGCCTCAATCCTCACCACTAAAACCAGAGAGGGCATCTCATATATGAGGGAAGGATAACAAATACACACAGTAAAGTGCAATTTCCCTTAAGAGCACACAGAGATCACAGTCAGTCTGGGACTGGTCGCTCCCTTGCTCTCCAGGTCTCCAATAAGACTACCCACTGGCACAGCTATAGGGTCCAGATCTCAGCCTAGTGGGCAAGCTAAAATCTCCAGCACCCTGTCTGTCCAACCAGTGCTTCGTGTCCCTGCCCAAGTAGCTGACACACACACACACACACACACACACACACACACACACACACACACACACACACACACACACACACACACACACACACACACACACTTTGAGATAAGAGTTTATACAACCACACAGACACTTCTGGGGAAGGCTGGCACAGGTTCTCCAGCTGTGTCCCTTTTACCCAGACTATACGGTAGTACCACTTGCCATCACCTACTAATTATCAGCTACTCAAAGGCCCTTAAAAGGGTGTCCAATTATTACTCTGCAGTATTATTATCCAATTGGTAGTATAGCCCAGGGCTAAAGCTATATGAGTGGCTTTGTACAATTTTACCAAAGGCACACAAGTACTCTAAAGAGCTTAAATTATCTTTACACAAAACAGCCACAGTTGAAAGGTTTTAAAATATTTAATAATAAATAATGAAAACACAAGATAATACTTCTTACTACACAGTGCTAGTCAAGAGTTCAGAGATCATACAGAAATACTTAAAATAATTCGGTAGTACAGTTAAAACAGTAAAACCACTCTGTAGCCAATGATCCTACGACCTCATTGTAGAACAATATTTAATAAAAAGTCACAAAGACACAAAGCCACAATAAAAATACTCCAAGTGAAGGTCAAGTGCTTTCGTCGTAAGACTTCAACATTACAATTAAAACTAGTACACCTACCCTTTTATACTGACAATAATCCATTAATTAAAACAAACAAGCTCTTAAAATGAAAGTGTCAAAATAACAAGAAAATTTGAGTTATAAACAAACTGTCCTGTATTTAAATATTAAACTGACTTCTAAGAGACAAAACTCTATTAATAATATTAAATAAAAAACTGCATGAGAAAATATGTAAAGAAAAACAACATAAAAATAGCATAAAAAATAAAATAATTATAAGGGCAAACCCAGAAAGAATTAAAGTTTAGATGCCCGGTACCTTAATTCAGGTTTTATGCTTATATGATCATTAATCCCTGGGGCAACAGTGGCATTCAACCTAAACTGCCATCTTGCTTCAGCTCTAAGCAACTTATTACTCCAATCACCTCCCCTGATGTCTTTACTGACTACCTCCAGGATGCCAAAAAGAAAGGAATGGTCAGGATTCATGGTGACATGTTTGAAAAGTGCATTATTTTCATCTTTCCATGAAATACTGTACAAGTGCTCATAGATCCTCCTATTCAACTTTCTTTCGGTATTCCCTACATAAAAATAACTACAAACTTGGCAAACAGCAAGGTACACCAAACCCGTTGTTGTACAAGTACCTGCCCCAAATTTGACAACAATGTTATAGGGTCCCAATTGAACTGTAGGGGTACCTATTATGAATTTACAGTATTCACAAGCCCCACATTTAGTGGTCCCTTTTGTATTACCTTTTTTAACTGAAACATGGTTTTCCAAAAGACTTTTTAAATTTCTATTCGTCCTGTAAGTAAAAGAGGGTTCATTCCCTATAACAGTCAAAAGTTCCTGGTTCCCTTTGAACATGGCCCAATTGTTTTTAATAATACTTTTAACTCCAAAAGAAGTTTCCCCATGGGTTAACACCATTGAATGTGTATAATCCCTGCCATAACTTTGGACCTGATCAATGTTAACCTCCATGGCACCAAGTAATGGTTTAAATCTTAAACCCCATTCACTAATCACTTGGTCCATGATGTTATTTACAAATTCTGGTGGGTAGCCCCTAGCCGTGAACATATTGGCCAAAAACTCCATTTCAGAGTTTACCAGGCCAAGGTTTGAACACATTCTAACAACACGGACCATTTGGCCTTTTACAATATTTCTCTTCACAAAGAGGGGGTAACTGCTTGTAAACTCTAAATAGTTGTTAGAAAAGGTCAGTTTTCTACACACACATGATTGAAAACAGTTGGAACCTACATCCTTAATTAATTTAACATCCAAATAGTTAATATGGGAATTCCCACTGTTACCAATGAATTTAAAATATTCACAAATCCCATTAAGGAAGTCCAAAATTTTTTTATGTATCTCACCTCCTTTCCATAAAATGAAAAGGTCGTCCAAAAACCTGAGATATACCAACCAGGATTTTTTGTAAGGAGTATCCAAAACAAAGGTAGTTTCCCACCGGTACATAACGAGGTTAGTAAAAACTGGCGCACAACTGCTGCCCATTGCCACCCCTTTGACCTGTCGGAATAATTCCCCACCAAAACTGAAGAAATTGTTTTTTAAGATCACCTCCATTAGTTCCATGATAAAATTGACCATGGTGTTACTCAAATTGTTTTTTTCAACCAAAACTTCGTGAAAAAACTCTAGTCCCTTATCGTGAGGAATAGAAGTGAATAGGTCAACCACATCAATGGTGGAAAAACTAACTTCCTTGTTATAATATTCTCTTTTAATCCTCCTGAAAAAATCCCAAGAATCGACCAAAACGTGGTCGATAGGGATCAGGGCTTTTCTAACTGTACGGTCAATAAACACCCCCAGAGGGTATGTTATACTATTCTGACCAGAAATAATTAACCTATATGGGGGCTCCAAGATGTTCTTATGTGTCTTCGGAATCCCAAAAGCAATTGGAATAGTGGGGTGGTCAGTATTGAGAAAATTAAAGGTCTCTTCATTGATAGCCCCTTGGTACAGGGAGTCCTCAAGTAACAGTTTAATCTTCCTATATGAGATGTTGATTTCATTCCTAGAAACACACTCATATTTGGTTTCATCCTGTAACATGCAGAAAATCCTGTTATTATAATCTTCACTGTTAACAATAACCATACCCCCACCTTTATCTGTCTTCATGAACCTTAAATTAAGGTCACTTCTCATCCCATCCAACAATTGCTTTTCAGTCTTGGTTAGGTTGAATGATTTTAGTCTATGTTCTTGTAGAGTCTGGACAATCTCCTGTGAACAAACCTTTTCAAAAGTAATAAGAAGAGGGTGTAGGGGTGGGTTGTAACAACTCCTCTTCTTGATGTTTAATTTCCCTCTATAATCATCACTCGGAAGGTCTTTGTACAGAAACTTTAAATTCATCTTTCTCACAAAGATTTTTAATTCAGTTAGAGTGTCACTCACATTCTCCCTAGTGGAGGGCACAAATGTTATCCCCTTCATCAACAAATGAAATAGATCTTTACTAATCTCAATCCCTGCGTAATTGAAAATATTCAACCCCCTATATGTGAAAAGCAGACCATCATGTCCAACAGTAATAGTCTCCTGGGTCCCAAGCATCGAATCTCTAAGGTAACCTAGGACTGGTGATAACTGTTCTTCTTCCAAGTGGGTTGGTTCCTGTAACTATTCCTCCTTCCCCCTCCTGGGGGTCATAAAAAACCTTGTTGTTATCCCAATAATTGTTTTAATTTGCAGTCTAGACTACCTTCTAAGGGGGGGATATTCTGATTCGTATGAATTATTACTACCAACTTGTCTAGCACCAGGTGTTGCCCTATTAGTTACACCCTCCTTAGTCTGATGACTGTTAGTAGCCTCTTCCCCTTCAGTATAAGCTTTGAGGAATGGATATGCTAAATTATGCTCATATTCATCCCTCAGCAATTTCCTTTTCTTTCTTTCAATATTGGCCGCAACATCATTTTCAACTCTGTCAAATATACAGTTATACCTATGAGTATGTTTAACAAAACTTGCATAATTTAATATACAATTATTATGTTCATCAATCTCCTTCAAAAGCACATCAATTCTTTTATTGTTGATTTTTAAAATAAAATCCATTAACTCCATTCCATGCCTATCGAACATCTGCAAGAGTTTGTCACATTAAGGTTGCCCTTTCTTAATACCAGTAGGAAACCTGAAAACACGTAGTCCCTTCGGTACTCGACTCTTTTCTAAACATTCTTTCAAATAGGCATTATCACATTGCAAACAATGAACTTTGTGCAGTTTGCACTCTAATGTGACTAACCTCGAGTCTATACTGTCAGGTTCTTCAGCCGTGCTGTTCTTGAAGAAAACATGGTCATTCTTCACCCAGTCCTTTAAATGGTCGTGTACTTGAATAAATCCTTGGCTCCCAGCTCTCGTTGTGGCCTGGTTGACATTGGCCAGTGTTTCTGACACATTTTAGGTGCACCGTGAGCCTTGATTCACTTTACAACTAACCGGAAATGAAACTTCCCTTGCTTCTCTGTGGTGGCACACATTCACTCCCTCAGAAACCGGAAGTGAAGGATTTTGAATTTTGAAAACTGCTTCTTGAAGCTCCGAAACCTTATTTGTAAGGTTTAAAATCAGCTGCAACATGCTGTCACCAGTATCATCCACCTGCTGCCCACAGGGAAATGGTAAAGAGTCCAATTCATCTTCAAAAAACGGAGACAATCTGTTTCCTAACATAGTGAAGGTCTAGGAGGCTAAAACACACCCAAAAGAAACTCAAACAGCAAAAAATGGTGTGAGAGTGGTAAACGCCACAAAACAGAAAAAACAATCTGTAGCCAATGATCCTACGACCTCGTTCTAGAACAATATTTAATAATCCATTAATTAAAACAAACAAGCTCTTAAAATGAAAGTGTCAATATAACAAGAAAATTTGAGTTATAAACAAACTGTCCTGTATTTAAACTGTCTTCTAAGAGACAAAACTCTATTAATAATATTAAATAAAAAACTGCATGAGAAAATATGTAAAGAAAAACAACATAAAAAATAGCATAAAAAATAAAATAATTATAAGGGCAAACACAGAATGAATTAAAGTTTAGATGCCCGGTACTTTAATTCAGGTTTTATGCTTATATGATCATTAATCCCTGGGGCAACAGTGGCGTTCAACCTAAATTGCCATCTTGCTTCAGCTCTAAGCAACTTATTACTCCAATCACCTCCCCTGATGTCTTTACTGACTACCTCCAGGATGCCAAAAAGAAAGGAATGGTCAGGATTCATGGTGACATGTTTGAAAAGTGCATTATTTTCATCTTTCCATGAAATACTGTACAAGTGCTCATAGATCCTCCTATTCAACTTTCTTTCAGTCTTCCCTACATAAAAAAAAAACTCAAATAAAGAAGTAGTGAGAAGAAAGCAAAATATATTCCACCAAATTCTCACTACTTCTTTATTTGAGTTTTTTTTGGTACTGGTAGAGAAGTAAGCCGTTGATTTACGCTTCTTCCCTACATAAAAATAACTACAAACTTGGCAAACAGCAAGGTACACCAAACCCGTTGTTGTACAAGTACCTGCCCCAAATTTGACAACAATGTTATAGGGTCCCAATTGAACTGTAGGGGTACCTATTATGAATTTACAGTATTCACAAGCCCCACATTTAGTGGTCCCTTTTGTATTACCTTTTTTAACTGAAACATGGTTTTCCAAAAGACTTTTTAAATTTCTATTCATCCTGTAAGTAAAAGAGTGTTCGTTCCCTATAACAGTCAAAAGTTCCTGGTTCCCTTTGAACATGGCCCAATTGTTTTTAATAATACTTTTAACTCCAAAAGAAGTTTCCCCATGGGTTAACACCATTAAATGTGTATAATCCCTGCCATAACTTTGGACCTGATCAAAGTTAACCTCCATGGCACCAAGTAATGGTTTAAATCTTAAATCCCATTCACTAATCACTTGGTCCATGATGTTATTTACAAATTCCGGTGGGTAGCCCCTAGCTGTGAACATATTGGCCAAAAACTCTGTTTCAGAGTTTACCAGGCCAAGGTTTGAACACACTCTAACAACACGGACCATTTGGCCTTTTACAATATTTCTCTTCACAAAGAGAGGGTGACTGCTTGTAACTCTAAATAGTCATTAGAAAAGGTCGGTTTTCTATACACACATGATTGAAAACAGTTGGAACCTACATCCTTAATTAATTTAACATCCAAATAGTTAATATGGGAATACCCACTGTTACCAGTGAATTTAAAATATTCACAAATCCCATTAAGGAAGTCCAAAATTTTTTTATGTATTTCACCTCCTTTCCATAAAATTAAAAGGTCGTCCAAAAACCTGAGATATGCCAACCAGGATTCTTTGTAAGGAGTATCCAAAACAAAGGTAGTTTCCCACCGGTACATAATGAGATTAGCAAAAATTGGCGCACAACTGCTTCCCATTGCCACCCCTTTGACCTGTCGGAAAAATTCCCCACCAAAACTGAAGAAATAGTTTTTTAAGATCACCTCCATTAGTTCCATGATAAAATTGACCGTGGTGTTACTCAACTCTCTCCTTTTATGCTATTTTTTTATGTTGTTTTTCTTTACATATTTTCTCATGCAGTTTTTTATTTAATATTATTAATAGAGTTTTGTCTCTTAGAAGTCAGTTTAATATTTAAATACAGGACAGTTTGTTTATAACTCAAATTTTCTTGTTATTTTGACACTTTCATTTTAAGAGCTTGTTTGTTTTAATTAATGGATTATTGTCAGTATAAAAGGGTAGGTGTACTAGTTTTAATTGTTCTGATGAAGTCTTATGACAAAAGCGCTTGACCTTCACTTGGAGTATTTTTATTGTGGCTTTGTGTCTTTGTGACTTTGTGACTTTTTATTAAATATTGTTCTACAACGAGGTCGTAGAATCATTGGCTACAGAGTGGTTTTTCTGTTTTATTTGTGGTGTTTACCACTCTCACACCATTTTTTGCTGTTTCAGTAGTACAGTTCTGACATCACAGAAAAACACTTAGTCTAATATTTCTAGTTCCTAGCTATTTCTAAATAAAACACAAGTCTAAGATAACTTACATATGAGCAAGACAGTGCTATGAGTTGGATAGTCAAGACAAAAATGCTTAATAATCTCTGGTTCTCTCTGTTTAAATTGAAATTGCAGTTCTGATAAACATTGCATCATTCTTCACTCTTCCTGGGGTTCCCAGGCCAACAGAAACTCCATCTACATTCTTTTACACCTAGGCAGAAACCAGAGCAATAAAAATACATTTGCATGTTTAAATCTAGCAATCTAACTCTTGGTTAAAACAATAGAAAGAATGTGCTAGCCCAGACGGAATGACTGAATTTTTAACTTCAAAGGACAGCCATGAAGTAATTGTAACTTCAAAGGACATACATGAAATGCTTGTCTTAGTTTACTTTACAGCAGAAGGCAATGTTGTTACATTTTTTAACAGCATATTTTTTCATTTAAGAAAACAAGCCTGTAATTCAACATTCATATTTACAAATGATAAAATTATCTGCACAATTCTATCAGGCTAGCAGCCTTCACATTTCTCCCCCCTGGAGAACTCAAGCTAGTTCTTCAAGTGACCCTTGAAAAATGCCACTTGAGAGGGTTAGGTCTATCTGAGTGTACCTTACCCCATTTCCTGTCTTGAGACCCCATCTGCATTGGCATTGCTAACCCCACTGTGGTGCTGCACTGACATATCATATGCTTGCAACCCCAGGCTCCATCTTAGCAACTTGGCATTTTGCTGTCTGGCTCTGATTAACCATGGTAGGGGGTTGTGATCTGTCATAACAGTGAATTTCCTTCCATACAAATAAGGCTGAAGTTTCTGCAATGCCCACACTATGGCTAGACATTCCTTTTCTATAGCTACATAGCATTCCTCCCTGGGTTGGAGCCTACGACTGAGATAAACCACTGGGTGCTCTTCCCCCTCTGAAGAAATCTGGCTAAGTGCAGCCCCCACCCCATGGTTTGAAGCATCCACCTGCACAACAAATTCTTTGCTGTAATGTGGACTGGCTAATTAAGAGGGTCCTCCCAAAGCTTCTTTAAGCTTCTGCAATGCCTGCCCACATGCTGGGGTCCACACTACCTTATCTGGCCTGTTCTTCCTTGTCAGATCTGTGAGGGGAGCAGTTATGGTACTATAACTGGGGACGAACTTTCTGTAGTACCCTGCTACCCCTAAAAATGCTCTCACCTGCTTTTTAGTAACAGGTGCAGGCCATGCCTGAATGGCTTCCACTTTGGCAGGTTCTCGTCTTATCTTACCACTCCCCACTCTATGTCCTAGATAGGAGACTGCTGCCATACCCACCTGACATTTGCTGGGCTTAATGGTCAACTCTGCCCTCTATAGTCTGCCCAGCACCTCCCTGACATGCTGAAGGTGCTCTGGCCATTCAATAGCAATATCATCCAGGTAAGTAAGGGCAAACTCTCCTGCTCCTGCTAGGATACGATCTACCAGCCTCCAGAAAGATGCTGGGGCATTCTTCATCACAAAGGGCATCTTTGTGAACTCATACAAGCCAAAAGGAGTCACAAAGGATGACTTCTCTCTAGCACTGAGAGTCAAGGGCACCTGCCAGTAACCCTTGGTAAGATCAATGGTTGTAGATACTTAGCCTCACCCAGCTGCTCTAGGGCCTCATCTGTCCTAGGCATGGGGTAAGCATCCGACTCTGTGTGACTCCTTAATTTCCTGTAGTCCACACAGAACGTGGTGCTGCCATTTTTCTGTGGCACCAGCACCACTGGGGAGGCCCAGGGACTGTTGGACTCTTGAATTACCCGTAGTTCCAACATCTCCTGTACATCCGCCCTCAGAGTCTGTTTGACTCTCTCAGGTACCTTATAAGGGGCCTGCCTAATAATCCTTTGGGGTCCTGTATCCACCTGGTGCTGCACCAGGTGGATGCTCCCTGGTTTCCAAGTTAACATGTCCCTAAATTCCTGCAACACTGCTCAGATTTCTCGAACCTGGGAAGGAGATAGCTGCTGGGACATTGCTACCCCTTCCACCGAGGTGTCAGCCCAAGCCTCACTGAGAAGATCAGTCCCCAGATCTCCCTCAGACTCCTCCTGCAATCCACTGCAAATGCTCAGCACAAGGGCCTCCCTATCATGGTAAGGTTTCATCATGTTAACATGGTACAATTTATGCCCCTGCTGTCTGCCTAACAGTTCCACCATGTAGTTAACATCACTTACCTTTCTTACCACCTTGTAGGTAACCTCCCAAGCTGCTTGCAGCTTCTTGTGTCTGACAGGAATGAGAACCATTACCTGCTGCCCCACAGCATACTCTCTAGCTCAAGCATTCCTGTCATACCACACCTTTTTCTGTTGTTGGGCTTCTGCCAGGTTCTCCTGGGCCAAGCACATGAGTTCCCTGAGCCTTGTCCTGAGGTTTAGGACGTATGCCACAACAGACTCCTTGTGAGATTCACACTCACCTTCCCACTCACTTCAAATTAAATCTAGAGGTCCCTTAACCCTATGCCCGCCCATACAGCAACACAAAGTGTGAAAAACCTATGGATTCCTGGGGAACTTATCTGTAAGAAAACAACAGATGGGGCAAATATTTGTCCCACTCTCCCTTAAACTGATCTGCAAATGCCTGTAGCATGGACTTGATTGTAGAGTTTAACCTCTCAACAAGCATTAGTCTGGGGATGGTAGAGGGTGGTCTTCATGTGCCTCACCCCACAGGACTTCCACAGACAAGCCAGCAGGTCTGACATGAAACTGTGACTTCTGTCAGTCAGTATTTCTTTTGGGAAACCTACCCTGCTGAAAATCTCTAACAAAGCATTTGCCACCTTCTCTGCCTCAATGGAGGACAAAGCCACTGCCTCAAGGTATCATGTAGCATAATCCACTAGGATATACATTTTCCCTGTGGAACTTGGGGTACTCAGAGGACCCACAATATCCATAGCTACCCTCTGAAATGGCTCCTCAATCACATGCAAAGGCAACAAATGAACTCTCACCTTGTCTCCTGCATTGTCTACCTTTTGGCACTGCTCACAGGCCCTGCAGTACCCTGTTAGATCTCTGGAAATTCCAGGCCAATAGAAGTTCTGCATAATATGCCTCTTTGTATGTTTTATGCCCATATGACCTGCAAAGGGAATATCATGGGCTATGGCTAGAAGCACCAGAGGGTAGGCTCTAGGCACTACCAACTGCTGTACTCTCTCACCTTCTAGCCCTCCCTCAGGGGTCCACTCTCTGTATAGTAACCCTTTGTCCCAGTATACATATTCCCCCTTTCCTTGAGAATCAGGTGCCTCCCTAGCTACCTGCCTCAGGCCTTGCAATGTAGGGTCTGAGAGCTGAGCCTGTCTCAACTCTCTCCTTGTAACCCTTCCCAGATCCCCTTCCACAGGAAGTCTGGCATCCTCTGACAGTGGTGCCTCACTGTCACCCTGGGTACTACTACTCACCTCTACCTTTGCAGTCACTCTGTCCAAGGGAACATCAGTACCCACAAGCAGCTGTGGATCACCTTCAGTCTCACTGCTACAGAGTAGCTCCCTCCCTAAAGTAACCACCTCACCAGTCCTGGCTGCAAGTGTGCAGTCTGTCTGGGTCTCCCCCAGGCTACCAGACCCACATGCTTGTCTCCTAGCCTGACTGCATGTAACTGCATAAGCACATGATACTGCCTCATCCAAATCCTTCCCCTCTCAGGACATCTGCAGGATGGTAGTTTAGTATGGTAGTTTAGTACCCCAGTTGTCTCAAGACAACCTACTATTGGCATTTTGTCTTTTCCACTTACTGGCTCCCTCACCTTTTGCTCCCCCCTTGCCTCCATGGACACCTGTATGCCACATGGCCCCACTGGTTGCATTCAAAACATTTAACCCTAGCTCCTGGACGTGTACCTGGACTAGTGGCTTTCCCTGCTACTGGCAGATTCTGTTGTGGCAGTCTGTGCTGCCCACCATGGGTTCCTTTAGCTACTCCAGCCAAGCATAACATGAATAAAACTAAGCACCAAAGTCTAACCATGAAACTATCGCATTACACTGAGTTATATACTAACTGCAAGATGAAACACAAGTAAACATAACACAACGATCAGTAAAATGCAGATACACATTACTAACATAGCTGCTTGTAAAGGACGTGCAGAAACACAAAAGTATATAAATAGTAAACTATGCCTTAAATGTACAGGGCATTACCATGGTTCAAAAGAGGTACAAAAGTAGCCTGGGGGAGCCCCAGACAGACTGCATACTTGCAGCCAGGACTGGTGAGGTGGTTACTTTAGGGAGGGAGCTACTCTGTAGCAGTGAGACTGAAGGTGAGCCACAGCTGCTTGTGGGTACTGATGTTCCCTTGGACAGAGTAAATTGAAGGAAAGTGCCCATATATGTTGAGTGCATCATGTACATATTCACGTTTTTATTGCTTTCAATTGGTGTCTGACAGCACTTGGGAGGAGGAGGTGGCCAAACAAAACTTTTCTACATTCTGAATTACGACATTTCGAGCTGTCGATTAAATAAACATTTACTTAAAAGTGTTTGAGTATGTTGTACTTGACATTTTAAGCATTCGTTTATTTAACATAGACCCGCTTGCCAGGTATAGGTCTCCCTTCTTCCCCAACTCATCTAAAGTAGCACGTTGTCTATCAGCTAACCAGATCTTCATGTCCTCAGGCAAAGTGCTAAGGGCATGTTCCCTCACCAAAAGGTCTGCCAGCCCTTCAAAAGTGGTGACCTGACATCCACTCACCCACCTATGGAAACAAGTGCTCAATTCAGCAACATATTCACACACACTTTCATCTGCCTTGCGTCTATGCTCACAAAACTTTTTCCTATACATTTCAGGTATTAGCTTAAACAATTCTAATAGACAATTTTTTACAGCAGTATAATCAAAACATGCAATGTCAGACATTTTAGATAAAACAGTTACAGCTTTACCATAGAGTAAGGGGGTCAGGAACCGTACCCAGAGCCCTTGGTCAACTTCATACTGTTTACATACCCTCTCAAACATATGAATGAAACTATCAAAATTATCCCCCTCTTTAAACTGCGGAAGAAATGTACTGGCCTTTTGTGCTTCTTGGGTGCAGTTACTCCCTTCCCCATTACCTCCATGGCTCTGGCAAAGAGTCAGCATCTCCTTCTCATGCTGCCTCTGCCTCTCTTTTTCCTCAGCTTCTAGGCATAGAAGTTTCTCATTCCCCTCACTCTCTAGATGCCTCAGTCTCTTAGCTGCTTCTAATTCCACACGCCTGGCCTCCAACTCAAGTCTTTTTATCTCCAGCTGGATTTTTTAAGTCCACTGCATTAAGGTTGAGCTGTCCATTCTCTGAGGGTATTATATCTCCACTGCCAGTCTGATTGTCCTCCTGGTTGCTGTTTTCTAATGCAGCTGGAACCGAGGCTGCAATCAGGTCTGTCTTAGTCAGGTTTCCATGCACCAGTCCCCTAGCCTGGCACATTTCTGCCAGCTGGCTCCTTGTCAGCATTCCATACTCCTCTGCTGACATGCTGCCTGCTCACCCTGACTAACAAAAGAAATAAAACAATTGTGATCTGAACTCTGAGTATTCACTGTGTGGTTGTTTTAGACTATGAAACACCTTCAAAGCTCACTGAACACAAGGTACAGGATTCACTCTACCCACACCACTACAAGCCAATTAGTATTTGCCACCCAATTAATATTTGATGTAAATATCCCACCACTGCCAAATACAAATGTGATGCCTGTGCCCTGGCCCAGCAATCAAGGAGCCTCAATCCTCACCACTAACACCAGATAGGGCATCTCATATATGAGGAAAAGATAAATATTAACAGTAAAGTGCAATTTCCCTTAAGAGCACACAGAAATCACAGTCAGTCTGGGGCTGGTCCCTCCCTTGCTCCCCAGGGTCCCCAATAAGACTCCCCACTGGCACAGCTATAGGGTCCAGATCTCAGCCTACTGGGCAAGCTAAAATCTCCAGCACCCCCTCTGTCCAACCAGTGCTTCATGTCCCTGCCCAGGTAGCTGACACACACACACTTTGAGATGAGTTTATACAACCACACAGACACTTCTGGGGAAGGCTGGCACAGGTTCTCCAGCTGTGCCCCTTTTACCCAGACTATATGGTAGTATCACTTGCCACCACCCACTAATAATTATCAGCTACTCAAAGGCCCTTAAAAGGGTGTCCAATTATTACTCTGCAATATTATTATCCAATTGGTAGTATAGCCCTGGGCTAAAGCTATAGGAGTGGCTTTGTACAATTTTACCAAAGGCATACAAGTACTCTAAAGAGCTGAAATTATCTCTACACAAAATAGCCACAGTTGAAAGGTTTTAAAATATTTAATAATAAATAATAAAAACACAAGATAATATACTTCTTACTATGCAGTGCTAGTCAAGAGAGATCACGCAGAAATACTTAAAATAATTCAGTAGTACAGTTCTGACATCACAGAAAAACACTTAGTCTAATATTTCTAGTTCCTAGCTATTTCTAAAAGAAAACACAAGTCTAAGATAACTTATATATGAGCAAGACAGTGTTGTGAGTTGGATAGTCAAGACAAAATGCTTAATAATCTCTAGTTCTCTCTGTTTAAATTGAAATTGCATTTCTGATAAACATTACATCATTCTTCACCCTTCCTGGGGTTCCCAGGCCAACAGAAACTGCATCTACATTCTTTTACACCTAGGCAGAAACCAGAGCAATAAAATAGATTTGCATGTTTAAATCTAACAATCTAACTCTTGGTTAAAACAATAGAAAGAATGTGCTAGCCCAGATGGAATGACTCCGAATCATTTAACTTCAAAGGACAGCCATGAAGTAATTGTAACTTCAAAAGACAGACATGAAATGCTTGTCTTAGCTTACTTTACAGCAGAGGGCAATGTTGTTACATTTTTTTGAAGTTTAACATTTCACAGTATATTCTTTCATTTAAGAAAACAAGTCTGTAATTCAACATTCATATTTACAAATGATAGAATTATCTACACAATTCTATCTGGCTAGGCTGGCAGCCTTCACAGATATAAACATCATTTTCTATAATGCTTTGTGGTTCATGTTTCGAATGTTTTTCAGCTACTTCGATATTATAATGTTTGCACAATCACCAGTGCAACAGTCTTGCCACATTATTATGCCTTTCAGTATACAGTCCTTCTGCCATTAGTCTATCACAACCACCAACAAGGTGTGCAACCATTTACAAAACCTACACTTGTCTGTTTCTCCCACATGTTTAATGGACTTTGTAAACCAATGTGTACATAGTCGACTATCTTAGGCCGACAATATTAACCTTTGTCTTTTGGTTTAAATTCACCTCTCCTTAACCATTCCTGTGTTCAGTCCTGATCAACATGAGGTTGTTCCAAGAGTTATCTGTACTCACAACTATATTTATGCATTTTCCATATTTCTTGCCTTCTCTGATTCACCTTATATTTTTTCTTCTGTTTTTCTGGCACATTCAGTTGCTGCCTGATTTTAATCTACTTCTGGTTTGATTTCTATTCCCACTTGACACTGACATACTTCTGCTAAACTAAGCAGGTAAGTCATCTTAGACCTATTCTACTTATGTCTTAAAATTTTCACTACACATGGGTCTTGTTAGGTCAGCGGATATGTATGCAGTCTTACAATTGCAGATCTGTGCATGTAATCAATTTTGAGAAGGCACATGCCTCCTTCAGAATGGGTAATATATAGTCTTGATATACACTGATTTTTATAAATCATTTGATGAGCATGAAGCATCCTTCTTGTTTTCCTGTCCAACCGATCCAACACCTTTTGGGGCCAGTCAATCACTCCAAAACTGTAAGTTACGACAGGAAGAGCAAACTGGTTTATAGCTTGGACTTTGTTCCTAGATGTCAACTCTGTTTTCAGTATTAATTTTGGTCTTCTAAAATATTCCTTACTTTTTATTCACATTTGTTCATGTTTTATTGTTGATCCTTCGTCAATTCCCAAATATTTATATACTCCCTCTTGCTCAAGTTATTTTATATCACATTCCTGTGCCAGACTGATGTTTTCTTGGTGCTGCAGCTTTCCTGCTTTAAAGGTTGCTTTTGCACATTTATCAAGACCAAATGAAATTCTTACATTATCTGAAAAAGTTTTGACCACTTGCAGTTGTGCTTTCAATTCCTTATCTGATGAACTATACAGTTTTAAATCATCCACAAAAAGATGTGGAGTCTTTACATGTTTTCTGGGAACCAAATTGTAGCTATGACTTAATCTGTTACGTAAACAGCTTAATGGGTTAAGGACAAGACAAAAGAGCAGCGGTGACAAAGATTCACCCTGGAATATCACTTCTGAATTTTTATCCTTGTAATAATAATTTGTCCTTTATCATGACTTAACTGCAAAGTGGTTTACTACTATTTCATGGTCGCTGTAATGTAATCAATCAGTATAGGGTATATCTTATACATTTTTAAGCAATCTTTTATCCATGAATGTGAGTGACTAATAAATGGGTTTTTGTGGTCTATTCATGCCTTGCTTAGATTCTTCTCATTTTTCCCTTTTTACAGTTCTCCATTATGACTTTTTAACAACAACAACAACAAATGATACTTTGTTCCATATGACTTTCTTTTGTTATCCTTTAGTTCTATTGCCATGATTGAGTTTTCTTCTAAACGACTGTAAACCGTTGGCATTAATTCCATTGTATATTTTATACTTTGTTGGAAGGCAAGTTATTGGTCTGTAGTTTTTAGGATAGCTTGTAGGCTCACTCTTAAGTAGGAGTATTGCTTTTCCTGTTGTTAACCAGGTTGGTGTCTGTTCAGGGTGTGCATATAAATAGTTCTTACTCATGGCTAAATCTTCATGTAAAGATGTTACAACTTTTATCCAGAAGTTAGGTACTGCATCTGGGCCTGGGGTTTTCCAATCAGGAGGCTTTTCTTAATTTTGTTTGAATCTCTCTGGCCGTTACTTCATCCCATTTCATATCCTGTACATTTGAACTTTTTATTCTTTCTTTTACTTCTTCTGTCCATTTAGCATCTTTGTTATCTTCCACAGGATCTTCATGGATATTTCTCCAAAATGTATCTGTTTCTTCTTTTTTGATGGTGTTTCAATTAATTTTGACTTGTTTCCCTATTCTCTATAGAACTATTTTGGATTGTCAATAAATTGTTTATTTTGTACTTTTCCTGTATATTTATCTGCATGTCTTCTATGTTTTTTTCTGCCTGTGCTGATATTTTAGTTTATTATTTGTAATAGTGCATGACAGATCCTGATCTGTTCTGGTATTGTGCCTTGCTTTTATCACATCTATCATTTTGAGAATTTTTGTTGATTTGTTCCCTCTTCTATATTCTTCTAACAGTGATACTTCTTGTCTTAATTGCTTTCTCTATTTGATAATTCCATGATGGCATTTGATTTCTCTGCTTCCTTTCTCTTACTGCCCTGTGGTTTTGTGGTATGACTTTATCTGTTATTAATTTAGCTGCACAGTAATATATCCTATTTACTTTTGTTATATCACATGAATCTCTTTTAACATTCCTAATTACTGTGTTCATATGTTTTATCAGACTTCTAACTTTGTGGGTTTTATTGACTTTCTGTAATCTATTTCTTTCATTGATCTTATAAATCAAGCAACTCTTCTGTTAGATCATTTTCTTCTAAACTGGGGGCACATTCTTTGTTCTCTATTTCCTGTGGGCATTCAGCAGAAAGTTCAGGAGAATCTTCCTGTGCCCTATTCTCTTCAGTTTCATCCTGTGTTGCCTGTTGCTCTTTCATATGGGAACTCACTGGCTATCACTCCACAACACTGACTGCGTCAGAGTTGCCACAGTTTATTGTTCCTTCCCTTGTTGTGCAACTCCAGCTGAATTTTTTTACTGGTTTCCTATGGAAGGCTCCAAAGTATCTTCATATGGCAACTGATCAGATGTTTTCTGCTCCACTGGTTTCTCCTTACTTTGGGGATCCATTGTTGTATGCTGCTGTGATGTTATCATAACTAAATTTTCTACAGTAAATCCTTCACTTTGCAGGTAACCTATAACCTCCGTTTCTATTTCTTTAACTTCTCTGTTACTCATCATCTTCTTTCTGCTGTTCCCGTTAGGGGTTGCCACAGCGGATCATCTGTTTCCATTACTTTCTGTCCTCTGCATCTTGCTCTGTCACACCAACCATCTGCATGTCCTCTCGCACCACATCCATAAACCTTATCTTAGGCCTTCCTCTTTTCCTGTTACCTGATAGCTTCATCTTTAGCATCCTTTTCCCAATATACTCAGCATCCCTCCTCAGCACATGTCCAAACCAACATAATCTTGCCTCTTTGGCTTTGTCTCCAAACCTTCCAACCTGGGCTGACCATCTAATATACTTATTCCTAATCCTGTCCACCCTTGTCACACCCAGTGCAAATCTTAACATCTTTAACTCTGCCACATCCAGCTCTAACTCCTGCCTTTTTTCAATGCCACCATCTCCAACCCATATAACATAGCTGGTCTCACTACTCTCTTGTAGACCTTCCCTTTTACTCTTACTGGTACTCGTCTATCACAAATCACTCCTGATACTCTTCTCCACCCACTCCATCCTGCCTGTACTCTCTTCTTCACCTCTCTTTCACACCCACCATTACTCTGAACTATTGATCCCAAGTATTTAAACTCATCCACCTTTGCCACCTCTACTCGTTGCATCCTCACCATTCTTCTATCCTCCCTCTCATTCACACACATATATTCTGTCTTAGTCCTGTTGACCTTCATTCCTCTTCTCTCTAGAGCATATCTCCATCTCTCCAGGGTCTCCTCCACTTGTTCCCTACTCTCACTACAGATCACAATGTCATCTGCAAACATCATAGTCTATGGGGACTCCTGTCTGATCTCGTCTGTCAACCTGTCCATCACCATTGCAAATAAGAAAGAGCTCAGAGCTGATCCTTGATGTAATCCCACCTCCACCTTAAACGCACCCATCACTCCCACCGCAGACCTCACCGCTGTCACACTACCCTCGTACATATCCTGTACCACTCTTACATTCTTCTCTGACACTCCCGACTTCTCCTCTTTTATACTTTTCCTCTTAGTTTTCATAATTTTTGTATTGTAAGATTTTCCATATCAGGATGCCTTTGCCTGTATTTATCGTTAAATATCTTTGGTGCTACTATTTTTGTATTGATCAGTTTTGCTTTCTCTCTTGCATAAATATTGCATCATATTACATTTCTTTTTCTTTCCTGTGCCCATATTTCTTTCTCTGATGTCTCCTGCTCCTCCCGTTTCTCCTTACTTGGGGGACTTGTTGTTCCATCATGCTGTGATATAACCTGTGTTAGACTTCCTACATTAAATCCTTCACTTAAAAGGTATTCCATAACTTCAACTTCTATTTTTTTTACTTCTACTTTACTAATCTTCTGTTCTATGTTCCCTCTATGTGATTTTATTTTTTGTATTGTGAAATTCTTTATATCTGGATGCCTTTGCCTGTATTTCTGTTCGAATATCTTTGGGGCTGCTTTTTTGTATTGATTAATTTGGCTTTCTCCTTTGCATAAATATTGCACCAAATCAGATCTTTCTTTTTTCCCATGTCCATATTTCTTTTTTTTACCACGCAAAAATCTCTAGATTTTGTTCTTTACATTTTTGCACTTCCTCAGTCACTTCTTTTCCAAATGGCCCAAGTTTTCTTGGTTTATATAATGTTTTTCATAAATCCGTTGTATTAATGAACACAAATTTTTATTTGATGCTTCTGACAGTTTTTCTTTTGCAAGTATTTTTCTTTCCTCTAATTTCTCTTTTAGTCTTTTTGTATACCTTCTGGCTGGAAATTCTGAGCTTCTTGCATAATAGTAACAATACATAATCTCTTTATTATTCTGAGTAGGTCGACTATATTATCTTTATGGCTGTTTTTTGGCCTATCAGTTTTTGTGAGTTTTGTGGACTACTATTTCCTTCTACAATGGGGGGGGGGGGGGCATCCTCCCACTGTGCCCTGCTTAGCCCTATTGTAGGAGTGTTTCCGTGTCTTGAGGATTCTACACTGTCATTTTTTTACAGTCATGGCACCAGTGCACCCACCAGGATTGGGCACTTTTATCCTGGGTCTTGTGTACCTAGCTATTTTTTTTAACCTCCATTTGTCCATGATATATGCTACATAAAATACAGTCTGTATATCAGTGTCATCTTGATGAGGTCCTTTCGTACCTACTACATGTTCTTAGGAAAAAGGTGCCTAAAATATATCGAAAGTCTGTCATCCAGGCAGCTAGCTGGAGGGTTTCCAGTTCGGGGTGTATCAAAGTCCCCCATGTTGTGTAAATAAATCCAGTCTGTGGGGAAGCTTGTGATAGTTGCCTTTGGCCATATTAAAAGGAATGGAGAACCACTGTTGTATTGGCCAGGAGGGAATCACTACCACCATTTTTGGAGAGTCATTCTGGATTTCTAGAAGAACCATGGTAATCAGTGGAAAGAGTGGAAAAGCACACAGGAACATTCCTGTCTACAGGATTCAGACAGCATCTGTTTTCCAGGTTTGACTGCAAGGAATCCTGGAGCAGAATGCCTTTAGTTATACCTTATGAAAGGAGGCAAACAGATCTACCTGAGGTATTCCACACAGTTGGATCAAATCTTGGAAGAACCTAGGATGAATTTGTCATACATGAGGGTCTGTCTTGGTCCTGCTGAACTTGAATGCATGAAGCCTGAATAATTAGACTAAGCTGAATTGCTACATCCCAGGCTATAACAGACAGTCTGCAAAAACAGTAGGATCTGGTATATCACTGCTTACATACAGCAACACTCTGGTGTGGCCTTTGTACACCTGCAGAGGTCCGGGGGACCAGAAATTATTTAAGGCCTTCAGATCATTGATAACAGATAATATATCCCTAACATTCATGTGCTTCTGTTTACAGGATCCTACAGAGCTTCTTTTTTATTTATTTATTTCCATATATTTCCAGGGAAAGTCCGACTTGGGTAATATCCCAATTTAGGTTCATAAGTAGGTACTAGGCTATTGGCCCTAGGGCCTACATAAGCCTAGCCAAAAAGGTACCCTGGCTTTTGCCACACAAGAAAATAATTTTCCTGTGGTCCTGTTGAGCAGAGTCACAGAGGTGATCCCCAGGGTGAATTTCCTATTTCCCATCCAATCATCAAGATTTTTCTTAAAGAGTGCTAATGAGGAGCTTTGTTTGACATAGATAGGTAGTTTGTTCCAGAGTATGGGAAGTCTCTGGGACAGGAATCTATCCCTCTAGCATGTTCTGTTTATTGTGGTGACAAGGTTTAGGTCCCTAGAGCATGTAGCTCGCAGGGATTGGGATTTCTTTAAGTGGAGCATGTCCAACAGCTCTGGGTTTGACATAGCATTGTATGTTAGGCAGAGATCACATCTGAGTAGGTGACATCTGTTTGAGACCAGTAATCCTCTTTGTGAGGTATTTCTGCGGCCTTTCCACTTGCTGTAGATGTCTTGTGAGGTACATAGCAAAAGGGGTATTGTACGCTATAATGGGTCTAATGAGTGACGAGTAGAGGGGAACAATGACCTCTTTTTTCCTGGATGAGAAACCTTTTGTGAAGAGGTGTGCCACATAGAAGGATTTCCTGACTACTGTGGCCATGTGATTATCAAAGAAAAGACTATTGTCCACCTGTGTCCCATGGTCTCTTATAACACTTTCAGTGTTAAGTAGACTAACACCTATGTGGTAGCTCATGGGTACAGAGTTTTTACCAAAGGGGATGACAATGCACTTTTTTGACATTGAGCTTGAGGCCATGGCTTTGACACCAGGCATCTGTCTCAGTAGGCCCTTTTGTAGGATGTCCACATCGTTAAGAGTTTAGATTATGGCTCCTAGTTTGCAGTCATCTGTGAACTTCATTAGCCAAAGACCTTCTGTGTTAGTCTGTACTTCAGAAAAGTAGATACCAAACAGGAGAGGACCCAGGACTGAACCCTGTGGTACTCCACTTGTCACTGGTCTGAAGTCGGATTTGGAGTCTGCTACTTTCACAGTGTGGGTTCTGTCAGTGAGCCAGTTGGTATCCCATCTTGTGACATAGGGATTTATACCTAGTTTAGTGAGTTTATCTATAATTCCAGAGTGGGTGATGATGTCAAAAGCCTTGGCGAGATCTAGATAGGCTGTGTGAACCACCCTACCCTCGTCTATGGCTTTGGTGAGTTCTTCAAAGGAGTCTATCAGGTTTAAGAGGCATGATCTGTCTTTTATAAACCCGAACTAGTTGGGTCCAGAGTTTGGAGATTACCAATGTTTTTGTTTATAAGTACCATGGCCTTGCAAACCAGGCTCGTTAGGCTAATGGGGTGGTAGTTCCCAGGGTCTGTGGTGGCTTCCCCTTTGTGGAGTGGGATAACCATCGCTGTGCACCATTTAATGGGCAAAAAGCCTGAGGTGAGGCTATGATTGAACATGGTGCTTAGGTGGGGTGCCAGTTCATTCTGTAGTTTTTGTAGAATGCAGCCTGGGATGTTGTCAGGTCTCATGGATGCTGTGTTCTTGGCTTTGGAGAGTGTGGTTTTTACCTGTGCAGCCATGATTACAGGAAGTTTGTATTCTTCCGGTATAGAGATGGGCCCTTTAGGGGGTGAGGGGGGGGGTAAAGTTAGCACTGAACCTATCTGCCAGGATGCTGGCAATATCAGTTGGTACTGTATATTTAGTGCCATTGTGCTGTAACTCAGAGCAGATCTAGGGTTGCCATTGAGATTCTTGACATAGTTATAGAATGCTTTGTGGTTGTCTTTAGAATCAGTGGCAATTTTGTTTTCATAACTAGCTTTGGAGGATTTTATGAGGGATCTCAGCTTCTTATTGAGGCTGACCAGGGAGTTCTTCCAATCATGGGATTTCACTCTTTTTTTGCAACAGTTTCTTTCTTCTGTTGTACAGTTTGTTTATGGCAGTGGACCACCAGATTGGCTTTTTTTTTTGGAGGATAGCATCTTGGTTCTGTATGCACTTGTGTAAGTGCTTATAAAGTGCATTTGTGTAGGATTCAGCAGTCGTACCTCTATTGTCCGTCTGCATGGGTGTCGTGAAGTTTGCCACATCTGTCTTAAGAAGCATGAAGTTGGCTTTGGAGAAATTTTTTACGGTGGTTTCCCTAATGGGGGGTGGGGGCGGGATGTGGATGTCTAGGGTGATTAGCTTGTGGTTGGACCTGACCAACGAGGAATTGACCTCTGGTGTGGAACACCAGTCGCCTATGTTGGTAATGACCAGGTCTAGGATATTGCTGCCCCTGGTGGGGGTGTGGATAAGTTGATCCAAGGCGTTGGAATTTATGAATTCCAGAAAACGTTGAGCAAAAGAGTTGGTACATGAGTAGTTTTCCCATTTAATGGTGGGGTAGTTGAAATCCCCCATTATTAGGGTGCTGGGTTGTACCCTAATATTTTCCAGTGTATCAAGAAATGAGGAGTGGGAATCCTGGGGCATGGTGGGGGATCTGTAGCAAGTTACAATTTGGATTGTGGTCTTGCCCAGAGTTAGTTGTTCTTGGATGCATTATGCTGAGCAACTAGCCTGGAGATGTAGATATCCTTAATGAATATGGACACGCCTCCGCCTTTAGTGTTTCGGTCCAGGTTAGGTGGCCAAAAGATGTGGTATGAATTATAGCCTGGTAATGCAGGGGTGCTCTCTGGAGCCTTGAACCAGGTTTCTGTCACTGCACAGATGTCGATGTTCTCCATTTTAAGGAATGCATTTTGAGGTTTAGACTTCTAGCATTGAGTAGCATTACCCTCAGATTTTGCTTGCTTGTACCTGTTATGGTGGTGAATTTGTCATTTGAACCTTGCCTAAAAAAGGTACTATAAGGGTGGCAAAAGCCTTAGCCAGTATCTGGAATCCCAAGGGCGACAGGTGCAGGCCATTTGTGGCAAAACATTGTGGTCTGTCAATCATGTCATCCCAGGCAGACAGATACTGGATCCCCTTAGAATGACACCAGAAGCTTAGCTAATTGTTGAAGTCAATCATTTTGTCCTTGTACTGTGGTATCATTCTGGGTGATGGCAGGATGCTACTCAGGGCTAGGGTCATACCTGGCTGGGCTACAAAATCGGACAGCTCCTCCATGTCTCTTTTCACGTAGTCCAGGGAGGTACTTCTCAGGTCTTTCACACCAACATGGACAATGGCAGAGTCATATTTCTACTTGTTGTGGAGTGACCTGAGTGTGTGCATTATGTGGTGGATCCTGGCACCCAAAAGGCAGCTGACAGTAACTTTCTCTTTGTTTAGCCTTGTGAGTGGAACATCAGTGTGCCTGAATATGGAGTCACCTCTGACTAGAGTGTTGGGTACGTTGTTATGCCTTATGGGCTGTGGTTGAGTGGCACACTGAGTATGTGGGTTATGTGTCATTTGGGTTGTGTTGGAGGGTGGAGGTAGCTTGCATTTCTGCTTTGGAGGTCTCTGTTGCTTGAGCAGATTTTTATTGAGAGCCTCCGTGATTGTAGGTGTGTATTTTGTGTTGCTATGTGTGTGTTTTGGTGGATTAGGTTTTGCGGGACTATGTGATGAGTGTGGTGTGGTGCAAGTGTTTACCTTCTCCTCTTGACTGTCTAGTCCAGTCTTGGGTGAAAAGAGCTTTGCTTCCAGTTTGGTTATATAAGTGCATCTCTCACAGGTTGTAGTGTTGGGTGGTAGGTGGAGAGGGTTGTCTGTGTACATGAGGCAATTGCTGCATTGCGCCAAGATGCCCAGATTCATCAGGTAGACAGGAGAAAACACTGGGAGCTGACCCTTAGACATGCCTGGATAGGTGCTTATTTATTAAGTACTAAGAACTGTTTTTCTCTAGACAAGTGAGGGAAAGTTGAGTGCTGTAGTAATTTGTAGCTTATTTATTGCTTACAAGAAATTCTGAACAAGTGCTGAGCTCAATGAAACAGATTTGAGTGCTAAAACTAAAAAACTGTCTAGTTCTAAGGGAAAATTTGAAGAGCAGACTTTATGGCGCCAGGAATAGTTTAACCCTTGCTAAGCGGTGATGCATAAAGTGTATTTTTTTTTTAATATAACAGTAGCAAATAAGCAAACAAATTACCAAATTAACCAGTAAAAAAGCTGAAAACTGAGTCCTGTTCCAGCAGTCTTCAATCAGACAAGTTCTAACTGCACATTCCTGCCACTAGGGTGCAGGGGAAGCTTCTCCAAAAAAGATGGCCTGGTTAGTGCTCAAGTTATACAAACAAAGCTAGATTCAGTATCCCTGAACCTAGTCTATGCTATAGCAAACAAGGCGCACCAATTTCAGAAAGAAACAGTTCAGATAAGCAGGCACAATAATCCTTTAACCAGAAATTCCTAGCTCAGAAGGGCAGAATCTAGCTTCTCCTCCCACAAGAGTGCAAACCACAAACCTTCTTAATGTAAAATAACTGGCCTGAAGCCCATGTGCTTAAACCAGAACTAATATACTTTTAGAATAACAGACACTGAGCCTTCAATCAGCAATTCCCAACTTAGAAGGATGTAAGCTACCTGTCCTGCCACAATAGTGCAGACCACAAACCTTCTTAATGTAAAATAACTGGCCTGAAGCCCAAGTGCTTAAACCAGAACTAATACACTTTTAGAATAACAGACACTGAGCCTTCAATCTGCAATTCCCAACTTAGGATGTAAGATACCTGTCTTGCCACAAAAGTGCAGTTCACAAACCTTCTTAATGTAAAGCAACTGGTCTGAAGCCCAAGTGCTTAAACCAAAAGGCTTAGGATAACAGTTACAATTTAATCAGGCTACTACCAAGCAGTAATAAATGCAGCAGAATAAATACAATTGAGTACTTTTAAGAAGAGGCAAAAGTAAAATAAAGTGCATTTTTTAGTAAAGTGCAAGGAGAGAGGAAGGAGGAGCAGAAGAAAAATCCAAGCTTAAGAACCTAAGTGGGTTGGCCTTCTCAAATGTTCTCTCTGTATCAAGTAGAGTGAACACCAGACTGGGAGGGGTGTTCCAGATCAAATTTACAGTAGGGGCGGGCAACTGCAAAGCCACCAACTATAACACTACAAGAATAGGGAGGGAAAAAAATCAGTTTCAGGGTAGATGAGAAACATAAAACAATGCCAGAAAATATATAAAATAATTCAGTCAGGCAAAAAAAAAAAATAATTCAGTCAGGCAAAATTAAGACAATGCAGAACTCTGAAAGGTTAAAATGCCAAGAAATATACTTATCAATCAGTTATATATTTCCAGATTTTTGAATCATACTTCAGCCAGAACACCAGGAGTTTCCAACGGTGTATGCAAGAATTTACAAACAGAAAGTATTTTTAAATCAGCACATCTTGAAGCAATCAGATAACACAAAAGTTGTTAGACTAGTTTTATAAACTAAACCATAGGAATAGGGGGGAAGTAGTTTCAGGACAGATGAGAAACATAAAACAATGCCAGAAAATATATAAAGTAATTCAGTCAGGCAAAAAAATTATTCAGTCAGGCAAAATTAAGACAACGCAGAACTGTGAAAGGTTAAAATGCCAAGAAATATACTTACCAGTCAGCGATATATTTCCAGATTGTTTGAGAATCACACTTCAGCCAGAACACCATGAGTTTCCAACAGTGTATACAAGAATTTGTAAACATTCACTGGACGCTTGAGGAGAAAAGCTCCACATTGACATAATATGGTTACAGTTTAATAAGAAAGTTTTTACAAAATCTAACATAGAAGAACATATTAACCAAATAAAAAATTAACAATGTCAGTTCATACAGTGTGAACTTATACACATAGAGTGCAAATATTTGTACACAGATAAGCTGAAAAAAAACACTGTTAATAGTTAAATAATTCATAAGTTGCAGATTATAGACATGACAATAAACACACTGAGTACACACTTTGAAACATATGACTACAAAGCGCATAAACCATAGGAATAGGGGGGAAGTAGATTACTATGCTCAGAAAAAAGGAAATTAGTAAGAAGCAATTTGGTGGGGGGAAGGTGGGCGGAAGTAGTTTAGCCTGGGGTAGTACAGGAGCAGAGCCAAGTGTTATTCAGGGAATTTAAAAAAAAATATTTACTCACCATAATGTTCCATCTGTGTTGAACATTTTCATTCTTCTTCAACTGTTGGGTTCAGATCCCTTGGATCTGACTTGGCCACATCTTCCAGATCGTAGAACACTGAACTCTCGAGCTACTCCCTTTACCTAAAATGCCCTAGTCACATAACATACCTCAGATTTAGTTTGCTGCCCAAAGACCTACAGAGCAGTACAGAATAAGGAAAGTATAGAAACTGGGGCTCAAACAAGGAACAGAGGTTCTTCAAATACCCTTTGATCTTTCCAGGAGTAAAGTAAGGAATGGGTTGGTGGGTGGGAAGATGAAGAAGAATGAAAGTGAACAACACAGATGGAATATTATGGTGAGTACATAACTTTTTTTATCTGATGTTGTCATTTTCATTCATTGCTCAACTGTTGGGACAGAATGCCAGCTACCTAAATCCTGGGAGGATTCTAAGGAAAGATATATTCCTGAGCACAGCTGAGCCAAAGGCTGCTCTTCCTCTAGGAACCAGATCCAATCTGTAATGCGCAATTAACGTATGAGGCTTAGCACAGGTTGCAGCTGCAAAAATTTCATCCAAGGAAATTCTCATCAAAAAACCTGAGGAAGTTGCCATAGACCTAGTGGAATGGCCTTATAGTGGTTTTGGTAAACCCGCTTTTTCATAAACAAAGGTAATACAATCAATCATTTGCCCAGAGTCACTTTAGAAACTGTTTTGCCTAATATTGAATCAAAAAAGGAAACAAATACTTGTTCAGATTTCCTAAAATCCTTGGCTATGTGAAGGTAGAAATGTCACTGTCTGTGAACATCTAAAAGGTGTAACAATTTCCCCTTTGCCTGAGAAATTTGGAAAGAAGACTGGAAGATTGATAACCTGATTAATATTGGATTTTGACACCACTTAAGGTAGAAAGGAATGAGTGGGCTGTAAAGAAACCCTATCTTTGTGAAAAATTAAATAAGGTTTAGAAGACAGAACCTGAAGTTCAGACACTCTTCTGGCAGAAATAACAGCAACTAGAAAAACAGTCTTCCAGGTCAAAAATTTTCATTCAGATTTAGCTGATGGTTCAAAGGCAGGCTAGATCAAGGCTCAAAAAATAATATTTAAATCCCAAGGAGGAGTAGGATCCTTTAAAGGGTGCCTAAGTAAATAGGTTCTTCTGAGAAAAGCTTTGCAAAGTTTCAATGAAGCTAAGTTAGTTATTTATTCCTATATGAAATTTGGAAATGGCTGTTAATTGTAATCTGATATTTGAGAAGCTCATTGAAAATTGTAGCTAAAAATTCAGGAACTTTAGAATTTGGTTCTGAGAAGGGATTTCAATTCTTTTTGTGTGACTAAAAAATAAATCTTTTCCATTTACTTTGTAAATGTTATTAGTGGAAGCTTTGTGGGATAATAACAAAATGTGATGGATAGGGGAGGAGAGCCTGGGCTGTCTAGCAATCAATGGAAATAGAGAAACTATACGGTCAACTTGAGGCCTGAAATGTCTGTATGAATCATGTCTGCCGCATGAGGTCTGGAGATGGATCCAGAATCCAGGGTGGATGTAGAAGATGAGGCCAAAGGAAGAGAAACCAGATCTGATGAGGCCAGTGCAGAACAATGAGGATAACTGTGCTCTTCAATTGAGATGCTTTCTGGAGAAAACTGGGGACGAGAGGTAATCGGGGATATGTATAAAGGAGACTAGAGGGCCATTCGTGAAGTATGACTCCCCCAGTGGGGGAATCAGGGCAAAGATTCTGCTACACCTGATGTTGAGGGGAGATGCAAAAAGGTAGGAGCATGGTTGGCCCCACTGATGGAAAATCCTCTCTGCCATATTCATGTTGAGAGACCACTAGTGAGGCATCAGAATAGACTTACTTAACTTGTCTGCAATCATGCTGTACTTCCCAGGGATGTGCAAAGCTATCAGAAAGCGATTGAATGAGATTGCTCATTGCCATACTTTCATAGGTTCTTGATAAAGAGGGGAAGATGTAGTTTTCAGTAGTTTGGTGATACACCAGATCACTGACATATTGTCAGTCAGAATCTCAATAGTCCCGGTTGGAAGAGTGTCTTAGAAGGCCTGCAATGCTAGAAGGACAGCTCTCATCTCCAGGACATTGATATGCATGTAGGCCTCTTAAGGGGACCATTTGTCTTGGGCCATCCTTCACAAGAAGTGCCCCCCACCCAATCTGAGAAGCATCCATTGTCACTGTGGCCTTGGGTTGAGGGAGAACAAAGGGATGGCCTTCTTATATTTGATTGGAGTGTATCCATCAGAGAAGGTAATTTTTGCAAGCTTTTGTTATTGTGACTTGACTGGATAATGGTTGCTGAAGAATAGACCATTGGGTGGTGAGTGTCCTTTGAAGGATTCTCACATGGAACCTTGCTAGCAGTACAAAGGTGATTACTGCTGAGATGGATCCCAATGCTTGGGGTATTAGATGGGCTGAAAGGGAAGAACTCTGAATTATCTTTCTGACATGGAACTGAATTGTTGGAATCCTAGACACAGGGAGAGAAGCAATTTGAGTAACTGTATTGAACAGAGCACTGACGAATTTCAGAGTCTGAGTTAGAATGAGCTGGATTTGTCGTAACTGACAGAAATCCCTAGACGAGAGCACAGCTAGAGTAAATAGTCCCATGCTTGAATTAGCTGATGCCTGGTTGGAGCAGTCAGGAGTCAGTCGTCCAGATATGGAAACACTTGGAATCCCTACAGTCTCAAGTGAACTGCAACTGCTGCCATGCACTTAGTAAACACCCTGGGTGCTGTGGTGAGACCAAAGGGCAGTGTTCTGAACTGGTAATGACTGGCTCCCAGATGGAAGTGTAGATATCTTCTGGATCATCTGCTCATTTTGATGTGATAGTATCCATCCTGAAGATCTAGTGAGCACATCCAGTGGTCATTGTGCAGAAATGACAGAATGGACAGAACCGTAAGCATCTGGAAATTTCTATAGTGAACTGATTGATTTAATTTGCTGAAATTTAAAACTGGTCTCAAGTCCCCTGTCTTTTTTTGCACTAAAAAGAATCTTGAATAAGTTCCGGTTTCTATCTGGTCTGGTGAGACCTCTTGGATTACTCTTTTTTCTAGCAGCTTTTTTTATTTCTAGTGCTGCTGCTTCCCTCTGACTGGGTAGAACATTGGGGATTCTCTTCAAAACTGATGGTGGGGGGGGGTTAGGAAAATGGTATGATATAACCTCTGGATATAATCCTCAGCACCCATGAATCTTTTGCGATATCTAATCAGGCTCTGTGCTGCAGGGATAAATGACCCCTGACTGCCTCCAGAGATGGATAATTGGGCCTACTTTCAGGAGCGCTGATAGGATCTGTCAGAGAAGGTATCCCTGGATCCCTGATTATGCAGACCACCTCTGCTGTGGGGACAGCATCTTCCATTTGAGTTCCCTCTCTGCTCTTGGGGAACTGTCTCCACATGGATCTTGGAAGGGACCCTGGTATTTTTAGAATCACACTTTCCATCTGCCTCGTTGGTTCCTAGAAAAGGTCTGTTGAGGAGTCAAAAGATGTACGCCCACAGCAAACAGGGTTTTCCCTTCCTGTTCATACCTAGAGAGTGTGCCTTTCACTTTGGAGCTGAACAAGGAGTTTCTGTTAGGGGTTGGCTCAGTTGTGTCTGGTTCCTTTCATGCCCATCAAAAGACTAAATCTATGAGGCCATCAGCAGGGAGAGTCACCCAGGAGGTAGACGGGCCAGATCCAAAGGCCTCCAGGAACACAGACTCCTCTTGGGAAGGGTTATCGGGGAATAAACACCTTTTTGTTTTAGGGGTTCTAAGGGGTCTCCAAAAGAGACATCATCAAATATTGATCTTGGGGACCCCCTCCCCTTCATCAAAGTCAGTGTCCTCAGTAACAGACTCTTGTGGAGAGTCTAAGTGCCTCCTTTTGTGCTTCCTCTTCTGGGAACCTCCTTGGTGGGGTGCTCCAGGGAGGTATCGGAACTGATAAAGATACCCTGCTGGGTGGCCTGGAGACTTGTTCGGCCTGGCTGTCTCAGTGGAATGGATGACTGAGGCTCTAGGTGCAGAATTGAATGGGATTAGGAAGTTGGGGCCGAGGATGTTAGAGAAGTCTGAATTCTAGGAATAGAGAAGGCTCTCTCCAGTACCTCAAAGGCAGAGTGCCTGGGAAAAACAGAAATCAACAAATCCAACAAAGTAGACTTATGGATCATCAGCCCCCACTGTCTCACACGCAAACCACCCAGGAAGGGAGGTGGAGCGAAGCTATCTAGCAGTGATGCTCCAAGGGAATATCTCCAACAACTTTTGAGTCAAATCCAACACACTGGAGCCAGCACCAATGCTTCATCTCCGAGAGTCATCCGTCTCTGAAGTACTTAGGAATGGACAGCTCAGAAACACCATTAGAGTCAAAGATGCTAACATCTTCAGATCTGAGGCAGATGACTGCAAGACTTTATGATCCGATGGCTCTGAAATCGAAGCACGGATTGGAGAAGGAGCTAAGATTGGAGGGGTAGTACTATTGAAGGTCTCTGAGCTTGATGAGGTCAGATCCAAAAGGGCTCACGTTTGTATTTGTATCCTGAGAAACCTTTTCATCATCCTGTCCACATCTGCCTCGGATAGGCTTCTGGAAGACCAAAGGGATGAAGCTGTGGACAAAAGCCTTGAATGGTGATGGGAAGACTGCTGCAGAATGAGTGATGGTAGCTGAGAGGTAATTGGCTCGAACAGCAGTTGAGGAGAATATGTCTGAGGCGATTTGTTGGATCTTGGCCTCAGATCTGACTTTTTTGTTTGTTTCAGAGGTGGCCCTGAGGACAGAGTCAAAGTTGAAGCCGAAGAATATTCTGGAGCTCTCTCACAAGATTCTTTAAAAAGAAAATCTCTCTTTTTCTCCAATCTCTTGGGGATTTGAGCCCCAGAAGTCATATATGAAGGTTTTGAAGCAGCAAGCCTCTAAAGATTAGTTTCTTTTTTTGGTCAGTTAAGGCACAGTAGTTAAATCCCTTGCAAATGTCACAGTCTGAATTTAAATGACCTGGTCCTAGGCAATAGACGGATTTGTAATGAGCATCTGAATTTGGTATTTTGTGGCCACACATTAGAAATGGAGATAGAATTTTAAAAGATTAAGGGAGGTTTTTTTTCTTTAATACTGGAAAAGGGAAAAAATAGAGAAATTACCAATAGTGGTAAAAAAAGGAAAAAAAAAAACAATGGTAAAAAGGATAGTACTAATAAATACAATAAAGGGATAGAATACCAACTATGGTAATTGGAAATACTGTAAGAGTATGGAAGGAGGGTAAAGTTTATAATCTGATATAAAAAAGGGTTAACGGGAGGTAAAGGCAATAGTTATAATAGGTATAAGATGTATAGTAATGATAGTACAAGATAATAATAGCTAAACTCACAAACTTTGAAAATCACACTCGAGAGTTCACGATCTACATCCAAAAGCTATGTCAGTAAATGAGATGTGAGGTATGTTAAGTGACTAGGAATTTATGGGTAAAGAGTGGAGCTCAAGAGTTCAGTTTTCTATGATCTGGAAGAAGCGGCAGAGTTGAATCCAACAGCTGAGGAATGAATGAAAATGATGTCATCAGATTAGGAGTTTGAAGCTGGTGAAGTTAGAGATAGATATAATTTGAAGAGGGATTGAATTCCATTTCTTAGTGGCAAGAGTACGAATGTAGACTCTGGCCACAGGATTTGTGGGGTTTACATATGGTGAGAGTATGTTATTTATTATGGTAGTGGGAATAGGGTTAAAAGCAGGGCAGTCATTGACTTTGTGAATAATGTTGCATGTGGAGATAAGGGGTTCATATTATATGATTGTCCGCTAGAAATAACAAAAGATCGATTATCAAACCAAAATGCATGAAACCACAAAGTATCGACGGAACGGATAAAAAAAAAAAGTGTGTGTACAGGCAACATAAAGTGGGGGGCTTCACCCCCCCCCCCCACCATAAATATACAAACTCCAAGATCGCACCTCAGTGAAGAAAACAGCAAAGTCTGGAGAACGGCCCAGCAAATTTTTTCCCTGTGAAAAAATTTCTTAGATCTGTTCCTTCGATATTCTGTTTCGTGTATTTGGGTTCAACAAATGAGCATTCACTATTTCTAGCATTCGATCATGTAATAGGAACCAGGAGATAAGCTGTATGTAATCTAAGTGGTGAGGCAGTTAAAGCAAATTCAATGCCTTAAGGGCAGTTCAGTGGTTGATGCGGTACTGGTGAATTTTGCTGTGTTATATTAATGTGCTACCATTTTATTTTTAACTGTAGCCTACAGGTTGGTTAGGATGGGTGTACCATATAAAACAGATTGGAGAAAGTAGATAGTGACAAGACTGGTTATGGTGGTGCTAATAGGAAATGTTTATGCCTGTAGAGAATTTGTAATGCTTGGTGAGTCTTTCTTTTATTTTTAATGCAGGCCAGTTTTAGGGTTATCATCTTTAATCATTCCAAGACATTTTGTATGGGAGAGTACTTTAATTTCAGTTTGCCTTATTGAAAAGATTTTCAAATTCAGTTTGTCAGGCATCTGTGATTTGGGGGGAAATAGCAATAACTTTGGTTGAGTAGTAGTTGGGCATTACCAAGCAATTTCTCAACTGACAAAAAAACTTCTTGTGTAATATGACAGTGATGAGGCAGGTTATTAAAAGTGCATATAAGCGAATAATCAGAATATTGTATGAGACAGGCCGGACCTAGAAAGGTATAGAGGTCATTCATACAGATATTAAAAAAGGGGACCAGGAATAGAGATCTTGGGTATAGAGGTCATTCATACAGATATTAAATAGCCGGGGACCAAGAATAGAGGCCTTGGGTTACACCAGTGGAGATGTGCAAGAAGAGGGAGATAGGATTCTGCCAGTTTGCAGAGTCTATCAGTTAAATAGCTATTGAACCATTATAATGAAAAAGACAGTGGTAATCCAGAGGGGTCGAGTGAAGTCTGGTATCCCACCTGTGACCCAGGGGGTGACAGGACTAGCAAGAAACAGAGTATAAAGGATTAGTCCAGGCTTAGCAGATCTGGGAGACTCTCTCTCTCTCTCTCTCTCTGATGGCTTAGCAGATCTGGGAGACTCTCTCTCTCTCTCTCTCTGATATCCACCCAGTGGGAATAATAAAGGCATCTTGCTGAAGTTTCCAGTACTTTATTCAGTTAAGTAGGTAGATGGATGAATGTTCTTGTTCTGATATTAAGAAGGTAGCTAGATGAGTGTTCTTGTTCTGATGTTAAGGAGGTAGATGGATGAGTGTTCTTGTTCTGATGTTAAGTACATAGATGGACGAATGTTCTTGTTCTGATGTTAAGTAGTTAGATGGATGAGTGTTCTTGTTCTGATGTTAAGTAGGTAGATGGATGAGTGTTCTTGTTCTGATGTTAAGTAGGTAGATGGATGAGTGTTCTTGTTCTGATGTTAAGTAGGTAGATGAATGAATGTTCTTGTTCTGATATTAAGAAGGTAGCTAGATGAGTGTTCTTGTTCTGATGTTAAGGAGGTAGATGGATGAGTGTTCTTGTTCTGATGTTAAGTAGGTAGCTGGATGAGTGTTCTTGTTCTGATGTTAAGTAGGTAGCTGGATGAGTGTTTTTGTTCTGATGTTAAGTAGGTAGATGGATGAGTGTTCTTGTTCTGATGTTAAGTAGGTAGATGGATGAGTGTTCTTGTTCTGATGTTAGGTAGATGGATGAGTGTTCTTGTTCTGATGTTAAGTAGGTAGATGGATGTGTTCTTGTTCTGATGTTAAGTAGGTAGCTGGATGAGTGTTCTTGTTCTGATGTTAAGTAGGTAAATGGATGAGTGTTCTTGTTCTGATGTTAAGTAGGTAGCTGGATGAGTGTTCTTGTTCTGATGTTAAGTAAGTAGATGGATAAGTGTTCTTGTTCTGATGTTAAGTAGGTAGATGGATGAGTGTTCTTGTTCTGATGTTAAGGAGGTAGATGGATGAGTGTTCTTGTTCTGATGTTAAGTACATAGATGGACGAATGTTCTTGTTCTGATGTTAAGTAGTTAGATGGATGAGTGTTCTTGTTCTGATGTTAAGTAGGTAGATGGATGAGTGTTCTTGTTCTGATGTTAAGTAGGTAGATGGATGAGTGTTCTTGTTCTGATGTTAAGTAGGTAGATGAATGAATGTTCTTGTTCTGATATTAAGAAGGTAGCTAGATGAGTGTTCTTGTTCTGATGTTAAGGAGGTAGATGGATGAGTGTTCTTGTTCTGATGTTAAGTAGGTAGCTGGATGAGTGTTCTTGTTCTGATGTTAAGTAGGTAGCTGGATGAGTGTTTTGTTCTGATGTTAAGTAGGTAGATGGATGAGTGTTCTTGTTCTGATGTTAAGTAGGTAGATGGATGAGTGTTCTTGTTCTGATGTTAGGTAGATGGATGAGTGTTCTTGTTCTGATGTTAAGTAGGTAGATGGATGTGTTCTTGTTCTGATGTTAAGTAGGTAGCTGGATGAGTGTTCTTGTTCTGATGTTAAGTAGGTAAATGGATGAGTGTTCTTGTTCTGATGTTAAGTAGGTAGCTGGATGAGTGTTCTTGTTCTGATGTTAAGTAAGTAGATGGATAAGTGTTCTTGTTCTGATGTTAAGTAGGTAGATGGATGAGTGTTCTTGTTCTGATGTTAAGTAGGTAGATGGATTACTTTTCTTGTTCAGATGTTACGTAGGTAGATGGATGAGTGTTCTTGTTCTGGTGGTAAGTAGGTAGATGGATGAGTGTTCTTGTTCTGATGTTAGGTAGATGGATGAGTGTTCTTTTTCTGATGTTAAGTAGGCAGATGGATGAGCGCTCTTGTTCTGATGTTAAGTAGGTAGATGGATGAATGTTCTTGTTCTGATGTTAAGTAGGTAGATGGATGAGTGTTCTTGTTCTGATGTTAGGTAGATGGATGAGTGTTCTTGTTCTGATGTTAAGTAGGTAGATGGATGAGTGTTCTTGTTCTGATGTTAGGTAGATGGATGAGTGTTCTTGTTCTGATGTTTAGTAGGTAGATGGATGAGTGTTCTTGTTCTGATGTTAAGTAGGTAGCTGGATGAGTGTTCTTGTTCTGATGTTAATTAGGTAGCTGGATGAGTGTTTTTGTTCTGATGTTAAGTAGGTAGATGGATGAGTGTTCTTGTTCTGATGTTAAGTAGGCAGATGGACGAGTGTTTTTGTTTTGATGTTAATAGGCAGATGGACGAGTGTTCTTGTTCTGATGTTAAGCAGGTAGATGGATGAGTGTTCTTGTTCTGATGTTAAGTAGGCAGATGGACAACTGTTTTTGTTCTGATGTTAAGTAGATAGATGGATGAGTGTTCTTGTTCTGATGTTAAGTAGGTAGATGGATGAGTGTTCTTGTTCGGATTTTAAGTAGGTAGCTAGATGACTGTTCTTGTTCTGATGTTAAGTAGGTAGATGGATGCATGTTCTTGTTCTGATATTAAAAAGGTAGCTGGACAAATGTTCTTGTTCTAAAGTTAAGTAGGTAGATGGATGACTGTTCTTGTTCTGAAGTTAAGTAGGTAGATGGATGAGTATTCTTGTTCTGATGTTAAGTAGGTATATGGATGAGTGTTCTTGTTCTGATGTTAAGTAGGTAGATGGATGAGTGTTCTTGTTCTGATGTGAAGTAGGTAGATGCATAAGTGTTCTTGTTCTGATGTTAGGTAGATGGATGAGTGTTGTTGTTCTGATGACAAGTAGGTAGATGGATGAGTGTTCTTGTTCTGATGTTAAGTAGGTAGATGGACGAATGTTCTTGTTCTGATGTTTAGTAGGTAGATGGATGACTGTTCTTGCTCTGATGTTAAGTAGGTAGATGTTAAGTAGGTAGATGGATGAATGTTCTTGTTTTGTGTTTGATGTTAAGTAGGTAGATGGATGAGTGTTTTTATTCTGATATTAAGAAGATAGCTGGATGAGTGTTCTTGTTCTGATGTTAAGTAGGTAGATGGATGAGTGATCTTGTTCTGATGTTAGGTAGATGGATGAGTGTTCTTGTTCTAATGTTAGGTAGGTAGCTGGATGAGTGTTCTTGTTCTGATGTTAGGTAGATGGATGAGTGTTCTTGTTCTGATGTTAAGTAGGTAGCTGGATGAGTGTTCTTGTTCTGATGTTAAGTAAGTAGATGGATGAGTGTTCTTGTTCTGATGTTAAGTAGGTAGATGGATGAGTGTTCTTGTTTTGATGTTAAGTAGGTAGATGGATGAGTGTTCTTCTGATGTTAAGTAGGTAGATGGATGAGTGTTCTTGTTCTGATGTTAGGTAGCTGGATGAGTGCTCTTGTTCTAATGTTAAGTAGGTAGATGTGCGAGTGTTCTTGTTCTGATGTTAAGTAGGTAGATGGATGAGAGTTCTTGTTCTGATGTCAAGTAGGTAGATGGATGAGTGTTCCTGTTCTGATGTTAGGTAGATAGATGAGTGTTCTTGTTTGGATGTTAAATAGATGGATGGATGAGTGTTCTTGTTCTGATGTTAAGTAGGTAGCTGGATGAGTGTTCTTGTTCTGATGTTAATTAGGTAGCTGGATGCGTGTTCCTGTTCTGATGTTAAGTAGTTAGATGGATGAGTGTTCTTGTTCTGATGTTAATTAGGTAGCTGGATGCGTGTTCCTGTTCTGATGTTAAGTAGTTAGATGGATGAGTGTTCTTGTTCTGATGTTAAGTAGGCAGATGGACAAGTGTTCTTGTTCTGCTGTTAAGCAGGTAGATGGACGAGTGTTCTTGTTCTGATATTAAGAAGGTAGCTGGATGAGTGTTCTTGTTCTGATATTAAGAAGGTAGCTGGATGAGTGTTCTTGTTCTGATGCTAAGTAGGTAGATGGATGAGTGTTTTTGTTCTGATGTTAGGTAGATGGATGAGTGTTCTTTTTCTGATGTTAAGTAGGTAGATAGATGAGTGTTCTTGTTCTGATGTTAAGTAGGCAGATGGATGAGTGTTCTTGTTCTGATGTTAAGTAGGTAAATGGACGAGTGTTCTTGTTCTGATGTTAAGTAGGTAGCTGGACGAGTGTTCTTGTTCTGATGTTAAGTAGGTAGATGGATGAGTGTTCTTGTTCTGATGTTAAGTAGGTAGATGGACGAGTGTTCTTTTTCTGATGTTAAGTAGGTAGCTGGATGAGTGTTCTTGTTCTGATGTTAAGTAGGTAGATAGATGAGTGTTCTTGTTCTGATGTTAAGTAGGTAGACGGATGAGTGTTCTTGTTCTGATGTTAGGTAGATGGATGAGTGTTCTTGTTCTGAAGTTAAGTAGATAGATGGATGAGTGTTCTTGTTCTGATGTTAAGTAGGTAGATGGACGAATGTTCTTGTTCTGCTGTTAAGTAGGTAGATGGATGAGTGTTCTTGTTCTGATGTTAAGTAGGTTGATGGATGAGTGTTCTTGTTTTGATGTTAAGTAGGTAGCTGGATGAGTGTTCTTGTTCTGATGTTAAGTAGGTAGATGCATGCGTGTTTTTGTTCTGATATTAAGAAGGTAGCTGGACGAATGTTCTTGTTCTGATGTTAAGTAGGTAGACGGATGAGTGTTCTTGTTCTGACGTTAAGTAGGTAGATGGATGAGTGTTCTTCTTTTGATGTTAGGTAGATGGATGACTGTTCTTGTTCTGATGTTAACTTGGTAGATGGATGAGTGTTCTTGTTCTGATGATCAGATTGATCATCAGAACAAGAACACTTGTCCATCTACTTACTAAACTGAATAAACTACTGGAACTTCAACAAGGTGTCTTTATCCCTCCGACAGGGAGTGTATGATAGAGAGAGAGAGTCTCCCACATCTGCTAGCTAAGTGATTTTACTTAGACTGATCCATTGTAGTATAATGAAGAAGGGGATGGTCCAAGATGAGACATTTTATACGTGAGTTTTGATGAGAAGCTGTATTGAAGGCTTTAGACACGTCAAGTAACAAGGAGGAAGCCAGCTTGTCTGAATCCATGTATTGGTTTATGGTGTCAGTGAATGATAGCAGTTCAATAGTTCTACTGTGTGTTAGGTGGAAACCATACTGGGTGGCTATTAAGAGTTACTCTTGTAGGAGATAGTGGAGGAGTCACTTATGAATAAATCTTTCAAGAATTTTTGAACGAGGTGATAATGGTGTAATAGACCAGAGGCTGGAGGCGTCAGCAGAGATGACAACCTTTATGAAGATGGATAATAGAGGATTTTTTCCATAATGAAGGAACATGGTATCCAGCTACTGATCTGTTAATAAGGACAGAGACTGGGTATGCTATGGCAGTGGCAGCTATCTTTAGGTATTCAGGTGGGAGGTTGTTAGCTACAGTGGAGCAGGTTTGGAGTTTAAGTAGAATTTTTTTGTTGTTGTAGAGACAGGTCTTATGTGGAAGTTGCTAGTGATAGATACAGAGTACAAATTAGGTTGGTGTGTGGAAGTTGGGAGGGGGAATAAAGGAAGTAGTATATGTGGTGTATGGAGATTGTTGGTTTTGGTCTAACCTGCTGATCAAAGAAATAATAGGGTTGGATGTTATTTTGTGTGCACTGGGGGAAGCCAGAGTTATTAGGAAGACAGTGCTTTCTATAAAGCACATATTGAATAACATAGTAATTTCCAGTGGAGAGCTATTATGAGAAGGGATGGGTTTCTTATTTGAGCCTGGATGTAACAGATTATGTACTGATGTCTAGAATTCTGACTTGCACTTCTTTCTACTCCTTTTGAAACTATTTCCCAAGTCAGATTTCAAGCATTTGTGGTGACTGACTGGAGGGGGCTGGAAGGGAAAATGGAAGATCAGGATTGCAAACTATCCAGTCTACTCAACATCCAGACTTCCTCTATACAAATCCCATAACTGAAATTTGAAAAGAGAAAGGGTGTAGATCCTGAATCTAGACTGATCTGAGGCACTGTCGTATTTTCCTTGTCTGTAGTCTGGCCAAGGGTAGCATGGCTATTAGGAATGAAAAACACAGGAGGAACTGCTGAAACATATCTACTTTGTCTAGTGGAAGAATGGTCTTTCCAAGGCAGAGTCCAGCAAATATTCCAGGAAAATAATTCTGTCAGAGGAAATGAAAGAATACTTCTGCAAATAGATTTGAAAAACATATTGAGCAGGAACTCCTGAGCAAGACTTGATAGCTGAAAAAACAGTCTGAAAAGATAAAAGACAATCATCTAAATATGGAAAAATGTGAATGCCCTGCAGTCTGCAATAAGCAATGACTGCAACTAGGTATTTTGAGAATACCCCTGGTGGACTGGAGAGTTGTTGTGTCTTTCAGCTTTTCCCAGTTAGGGGTTGCCACAGCGGAACTCCGGTCCGCTAATGATTGGCAGTAGATTTTTACGTGCCGAGTTGCCAGCTCTGATGCACAACCTTCAACGAAGGTACGCCCATTCACGCATGTCTCCACACAGAAGACGCTCTAGCTGAGAATCGAACAGGACAACGTCTTACTGTGAGGCGACAACGCTATGGCAGCACCACCACTGCAGTATCCCCCTTGGGGACTGGAGAGTACAAAGGTTAAAATAAGGAACTGATATTGTAAGCCGCACACAGCAAATCTTTTTTGACAACATCTCTAAATATAAAAGCAAATAAAATTGGAGCTGGTCTGATCCTTAAAGATATCTTTCACATTTTTTTTTTCATTTGGAACTACAGCTCACAGCCTTAACCCTCTGCACCAACTGCCAGACGTGAGACAGACAAATGTTAAGCAAAAAAAAGAAGACTCCCGATCAGGGTACTTTTCTGACCAAGCCTTGACAGTGGTGGAGGCACAATGACATGGAATTAAGACACGTTTAAATTGGCTTCTGCATTCAGACTGTGGCAAGATAGTCTGAGGATCTTAAGTCCATATGTCCGCTTATGTACCCCTACTCATGTGGAATGAGGTCAAACACCAGACATATGGTGTGTCACAAAGATTTTTGGCTTTAGTACACTGGCCACAGTTGAAGTTATCCTTTGCAGGATAATCCACAAGTATTGGAATACTGCAACAGTGATCTAAGGAAGGACATCAACATGTGGCCACAGCAGCATCACCCACCAGTGGCTGAGATACGCTAGATGCTGGTCTTTCCCTTAAAGATGCCTTGCACAGTTTTTTTCTTTTTATGCAATGGCAATGGTAAAACTACACTGACCAACTGCCGCTCCATCAGAAAACTGGGAGAGAGATCTGAAATACAGGTAGCAGGGCTTTAATGAGTTGGTAAGGTGAATGGCAGAGTTAACAAATGGTTCTGAGTTAAGTAAACCACTGCAAGTCCCTCACAAGCACAATATCCTGTCCCAAATACACAAAAAGTCAGTAAAATAGTACATTTTTAGTCAAAAAATAAACTTTTCTTCACTTAGAAGTTACAGTTCCATTCAAATTAAAATGACAGTCCCAATCTTTCTATTTCCCCAGCAAGTAATAATGTCTAACAGAAAAAAAACCCACAAGTTTTCTTCATAAAATACAATTAAAATAGGAAAGCTTTCCTCAACAGGGGCTTTTCTATCCAGCTCTTTTTTAGAAGTACTAACTGACTGACAGAATGTGGCCACGGTGGTGCAGCGGTTAGCATTGTCACCTCACAGCAAGAGGTTCTCTGGTTCAACTCTCGGCTGGAGTGCCTTCTGTGCAGAGTCTGCATGTCCTCCCTGCGGTCGAGTGAATTTAAAGACATGCAGGTAGGTGCGAGCGTGTGTGGGTGTGCCTTCTTTGAAGGTTGGGTGCCAGGCTGGCAACTCGACAGTGTAAAAATTCATTGCCAATCATTAGCAGACCGGAGTTCCACTGTGGCGACCCCTAACCGGGAAAAGCCGAACGTTTAACTGACTGACAGAATCTTGGGGCACATCTAAGATGTGCTCACTTTGGAGGTATACAATCTCCAAATCTTATTAGTGCTCCAAATGCCATTTATATGGAGCTCCTCATGTGCTCCTGGCAGTTGGATCACATGTAGGGTGCCTAATACTCTGGGAAGCTGGCTAGTGCAGGGAGTAAGAGTCAAAATAGCTTATGCTACTACAGTGATGACTCATGCATGTAACATCAGGGTATACCAAAGCCATGCAAGAAAAGATTCTAACTGATGTAATTCATTTACGATCAAACGATAAAACGATCGCTGTGGTGACTGATACTGTCATTACTAAAATTATCTATAACAAAATATCTTTTAGGGCACATTAATTCTAGCCATGTAAATGGATTACATCATTATATTTCTTAAAACTTACATCAAACAATGAAGTATTAAACGTCTTATAGTGTTACATATGTCTGAAGTGCTCTGTATTTGCCAGCCAAACCTAACTCTGCCAGGTCTCTACACATGTTAATAAACTTCTGTTACTCCTTCCACACAAAACTTTCTTTAAACCTGAAAACATTGCGACACGGAACGGTTTATCTGAATATTCTCTGTATGTAAATATTGTCATATTTTATCTGAACAGTCTTCTTTTTATAAAACCTGGTCATATTTATTTTAATCTTTGCACAAAACTGTAAATAGCAAACTTGCAATTTTCATTTCTATAGATGTTCAATTTATATGTAATGCTGTACAATGTTCTGACAAAAACCTGTCCCGTACTTTTATGCACAATGCTGATCAACTTTCTGAACTCTTTGTTTATGCTATTTGGTTCTTATATATCCAATGCTGCACAGATGTCTTGTTGTTCTTTATATAAAGCTTTACAAATTCTATAGCATTACTTTTAACAAACTGCAGTATTTTGCTAATATAAATTTGTTACTTTAACTGACTTTAGTCTAGGTTATGGCTGATATGGGTCCCTAGACCAGTCCCTTACCTGATTAGCAAATCTATAACTAAACTAACTAAATAAATAAAATACTGATATATACTTTGTGAACAACTACAGAACTAAAGTAAGTCTGGAGGGAAGCCTGTGAAACTAATACTGACTGGCTGTAATCCAGAACTGCAAAAATCCTCTTTGCTGCTTTCTAATCTTTGTGTGCATTTAAGTATCTTGAAGCTCAAAAGGAGATGGTCTTCTATGCACAGCAGTGATTGAACGGACTGAAGACATACCATACACAGAGACTTGGGGGAATAAATGTGTTCATGCCATTCAACTTTAAATTAAGCCTCTGGTTCCTCATCTTTTTTTCAGCACTTAAATGAAGGTGTAAAAGTACCAGAGTCTTTAATAGACTTGTGGGGGCCTCCTGAAAGACTATTTTTACAGGAATTTTTTTTTGCACTTCTTCATTTACCTGGGTCTTTGGTCATGGGAATGTCTGGGAAGGTTAAAAAATGACTGAGGTGAAGAAAAGAGAATCTGACCCAATATAAGTGTCATGTTCTTTGTCCACATCTTGGTAGCAGTGGTGAAGCAAGCTAAGTCATGAAAGGAACATCTCCTTTTCTTCAGAGTTGAAGTTATGACTGCTTCTGACTGCCCCCGAGGCTGTCTACAGCTGCCCTGAAATCAACAAAGGCGTGGCCTAAAGACCAACATCCTTGATTAGTACCAGCAGTAGAAGCCTGCTAATCCCCTAGAAAGTCTGGCAGTTGGGACTGCAGGTTTCTGCAGAATCACTGTCATTGTTGACTCTTCTGTGTCCTATTTAAGGATTGCTGCGGAGGCTAAAAGTACAGTGGTGTAAGTCCACTTATTATAATAGTAGATGTTTGATTTAAATCACGAATGCAGTAGCCTTTAGCTATATGGATTATATCCTGCCAAGGATATAGCATTTCACCCCTTCTCCTTCAAAAAATGGCAATGAAGCTGTTGTCAGCTCAAACTCTTGATGGAGAAAACAGCAGCCTGGACACTAAATTACTTCAGGACTTTCTTGTCAAATGAAAAAAGGCTGTCCTGAAAGAATAATTAGAAATAGGGTACAAAGACATAACCCTGGATGCACAACATACACTGTTACGGAAAATACACTTATACAACTGTGCAATAGTCATCATACATCATTGCTACAATAGCTTTTAGGTTCTCAAAGGTTATAGTCTAAGAAGTGGCAGGGTAAGGGTCCAGGATCTCCTAGAGAATGGTCCTAACAAAGCCTGCTCTAGACTTGGAAAAGGAACTCTAATTTGTAGTGCATTTTAATGATATGTGTGATGCCCACCACTGCTACCAGTATATGATGGCCACCGATATGTGTCATCCCAACACTGGGCCAGTAATCAAGGAGCCTGAATCCTCACCACTGATACTGGAGAGGGACGTGCACTTGGAATACAAATTAAAACACTCAGTACAATTTCCCTTAAGAGCACACAGGGAACACACTCAGTCTAGGGTCTAGATGTCACTATATCTGTCTCCCTCCAAGTCCCCAGTAAGACTCCCCACTGGTACAGCTGTAGCATTAGGTCCTCAGCTGAGTGTCCAAGCCAAGTCCTCCAGCACCTTCTCTGTAAACCCAGTGCTTCATGTCCCTGCCCTACACACACTCTTTAAGATTTAATTTTCACACAGACCTGAGAAAGGCTGACACAGATTACCCGCTATACCAAACTTACCCTGACTATAAGGTAGTTATCACTGCCACCATTCAGTTACTATAAGGCTCTTAACAAAGGGTGTCCAATTATACTGTGTAATATTAATGCTAATACAAATGGTAGTAGTTTACCAAGACAGCTAGGTCCTCTGCAGCAGCTCACACAGTGTCACCAAATAAATCTAAGTACTTGCAAAGGTTAGATACTTTTTACAGGGATCATCCACAATAAAATTTCAAATATATTTACTAATACATAATAAAAGAGCATAGAATATTGAATATATATTTACAGTAAACCACAGAGTTCACATCACAGAAAATATTGAAATTAACATTGATGGATAGACTCACAAATAAAGAAAAACATTTTCTAAACTAAGCTTCACTATATTCCTGACTGAATCTAAAAGAATTACTATTCCCTAGTTACTTACTACAGCAAGGCAAGATGGTGTGGTTGAGGGTCTTTCTAGTCAGGCTTCCCAAACAGAATACTCGATACTCTGAGATTTCTCTTTTAATATCTGAAATATAATTAACAAGAGGGCTGACAGAATGACCTCATCTGGTCACCTAATTCTAGGTTCTCACAGTATTCCCCTTTGAAGTTGAGACAGGAATTTAGCATAGATGGCCACAACTCACATCCAAATGTTTATGGCAGTGCCTGGGGCCTCCCCTCTTTTCACTGAGCTAATGAACAAAGGCTCTTTCCCAGATCCAGTGTCTCCAGTCCTATTCAGCACCTTGGGGTGCCACTTTAACAGCTTATTTACGTTTCCCTTAACCTTTGCTGTCCCAGTGTCCTCTAGTAAAACATATATATTTAATTCAGTTGCAATAATACCTGTACATTTCTTTTCATTTCAGAAGGGTCCACTCTTGATACATTTTAACACAAGCAAACCTCACAAATACATTTTCAGCACAAGCATCTGGTACAAATCAGTTTGATATACAAATGACATACAGTTCTAATATATTTGTAACACAAGCATCTTGTATAAATCAGTTTGTTATTCACAGGACATATCAATCTTAACAAAACGCCACCTGGCTATGCTGGCATTTGCCCATATCATCACAATATGTACAGAGGGCCAAGAAGCTACCTCTGCAATGCTTCTTGAGTCTACCACCTTCCCATATGCCACTGAAGAAGCCAAAGCCCTGTTAGGATGAGCCTTGACTCTGCCTGTAAGTGTCTTGTTATGATGGGAATAACAAAAAGCAACAAAAAGGACAACCATATGAAAATAGTCTGTTTTGACACAGGGTTTACCCTTTCTTCTTTCCTTCATAAAAAAAAAACAAAAACAAACAGAAACATTCCTAATAGATTTAGCTCTGTAAAGATAATACCAAAGTTGCCTCTGCACATAAAAAGTGTGGTAAATCGTTTCCCCTGGTTTTCAGGTTTTGGGAGCTTGATGGCTTGATTCAAAGTAACTCTGAAATCACTTAAGGCAAGAATCAGATATTTGCTTTCAGAGTAACCCCATTTCTATGATGAACCAAACAGGGTTCACCCACTGTAAGAACATGCATCTCAGATACTCTTTTTGCAGATGTCAGAGCAATAAACAATACAGTCTTGCAAGACAGATGAGCTGGTACAAAGGGAGATAAAGTTTACTTTTCCAGCACAAGGCTAAGATCCCTAGGTTGTCTTAAATGCAAAACCCCTTTCAAGAATAGCTTGTCTAAAGAATGAGTAGAAAGAGGAGGATCTATGGGCAGGTATGCTGTAATGGCCTAAAGGTGAATTTTCATAGAGGAGCAGGGTAGGCTAGAGGACAGTAAGTCACACACACATTGTGAGACCAGTGGTAAAGGAACTGGAAAGGTTCCTGGTTTTTAGTGTGGCATTAACAAGCAAATGTCTTCTATTTACAAAAATAAGATTTCCTAAAAGCAGGTCTCTTTGCTTCTTTTAATACCTGTTGCACATTCTCAGAAAAATGTATCAAAATTGAATAATCCAGGCAGTCAGTTGTAGTTGCTTGAGAGTGGGGTGTATCAGACTTCACTTTGTCCTGTGTGAGTAGATCAAGTGTGTGAGGAAGCTTGTGGTAAATGCCCTTGGCCAATTCCATAAGGGAGAACCCACTGTTGCCTGGACCAGAAGGGAGTCACCACAATTACGTTTGGAGAGTCTTTCTGAATCGTCAGAATGATACTGGCTATCAGTGGACTCAAAAATCATCTATTTTTCCAGACCTGCCTGCAAGGAGTCCTTGAGCAGTATTTGTTCAGTTGTCTGTTATGAAAGGAGCAAATAGATCTACTTGAGGAGTTCCCCACAATTGGATCAATTCCTGGACAACCTCACCCATTCAGTTTTTACCTGTGAGAGTCTGTGCTGGTCCTGTTTATCTTGTCTAACTACACTCAGTGGAATGTAAGTGTTTTGGAGAGTTAACATTGCTGACTTGCAATCTCCCAAGCTACCACAGCTGGTATGTACACATGATATGACCTGGTGAACCTTGGTTGCTCATGTACCACATCACTGTAGCACTGTCTGTGATTATCTGTAAAAAACATGGGGCTTGCAGGTGGTGATACATACATCTATGCATGCAAATATTTAAAGCATGGGAATTAATGCCCTTCTAGCCTGTCAATATACCAAAACAATTGTTCCTATAATAAGTGTCCAAGCTGTACTTAAAAATAACTAAACTAGTGCATACTTTGATGTAGTTTGGTAGTCTGTTTCATGCATCATCTGGTTTCTCAGAGAACCAATTAGTTCACTTCTCATTCCTATAGAATCTTCTACATGGGTTGTCTGATGATTTTCTTCTACATTTTGATAACACCAAACATTCCGTAGTTGTCTCTAAATGTCCTATATACCTGAATAAGATCTCCTTTTAAATATCTGTAGGAGACACTGTACAAGTTCAGATATTTTAGTCTTTCATAATAACTTAAATTTTCACATCCATGGATGCTGTTGGTATATTTCCACAGTACTCTTTTCAGTTTACTCATGCTTGCTTTCTTATAAGGTTTCTATATTATTCCATACCCAAGATTGGGTCAAATGTAAACAACAAACAATGACTTTCTCATCTCTGATTTCCTAGAGTTTATAAATCTTTTTATACAACCTATAGTTCTATAACTATCATTAACCAATTGGTTGATATGATTAGAAAAACTCAAAACTGAATCTACCCTTATACCCAGGTCCTTAAATGAATCTACAGTTTTAATCACTGTATACTGTATTAAATATTCATCTTTCAGTTTATGTCTTCGCAAATCTTATATGCTTAGTTTTTGAAGTATTTATCAGCATATTATTCTCCTGTGCCCAAATGGTCAATTTAATCAAGTTATTTTGCAAACATGCCCTATCTGTTACACATGTATTCAATTTGCCAAAGTTCAGGTCAATACAGACTGTAGAACACCTGAAATGAAAAAGATAGCTCTGAAAGATATAATCTAAACAAGTAATGGCCTAGGACACAGTCCTGTGGGACAACCTGACTGTAACCAAGAATTTCACCAGTCCAATTGCTGTATGATACTTGCCATGTCCTATTTGTAAGTCATGCAGAGCTAACCATCTTATCAAGAGTAAATTGACACCAAGTTGTTCTAATTTATTGATCAGTGTTTTGTGTATGATCCTATCAAATATTGAAGTTAAATCTATAAAATTATATCATTCATTCATATCTGTTATTATGACAGCCGCAGTGATGCAGCAGTTAGCATTGCTGCCTCATAGCAAGAGGTTTTCTGGTTTGATCCTCAGCTGGGATGCCTTTTGTGTGGAGTCTACATGTCTTCCCTGTGGCCGTGTCGGTTTCCTCCCACATCCCAAAGACATGCTGTAGGGGGACTGGATACTCTAAACTGGCCTTAGGCGTGAGTGTGTGTGTGCCTTCCGTGGAAGGTTGGGCGCCAGGCTGGCAACTTGGCACCGTAAAACTCCACTGCCAATCATGAGTGGACATGTGATCCGCTGTGGCGACCCCTAACCAGGAAAAGCCGAAAGAAGATTCGTATCTGTTATTATAATTTATTTATTTATTGGGATAGTCCATTAAGCCATTAAGAGATTATTTTTAGCAGATGCCCAGGGAGAAAATCTCCATAAAAACATAAAACTTTTAACAGAGTTAATAATGTGAAAATTTACACAAAAATATAACATTATATGGACAATTTAACATTATAAGATTTACATGAAAAATAAATGTGAAGGCAAACATTAGCAATGCATTCTTAAGATTACAAAAAAGTTAAAGCGAAAAGGTATAGTATGCAAGAGTTTACATTATAAGTGTAGTTAGGTTATCTATTGAGACTTAATTGATAGAGAAATTTGAAATATGAGTGTATATACAACCAGGGCCGGTGTAAGCATTTTGGGGGCCCCCAGCAAATGTCAAGTTTGGCCCCTGGCCCCTTCAGTCTAAGTATCACCACCATCACCCTGTCCACTTCTATCCATCTTTTTAGTTGATGCTGCAGACTTTTAGGAGTAGTACACACAGACTGACCTGTAGCTACAATGATCTTATTACAACAGGCATACATACCACACTGTGTTGGCCCATCTCACAAAGGGACATTTTACAGTTACTGGCATTTATGTGTAACAAGGATACATTACAACAACTCTTTGTACAGGGGAGTACTAATGTGCAATGGAACCCTAGGCACTGCTTACTGTTTCAGCCAACGACAAAAAACACACACCCTCCAGAGTTTTTTTCTTTCATTTCTCACATTTTACCTTTTTTCTTTAGCTTTTTCAAGAAGTCATAACTTTATATATGCTCTTTTTTACCCAATGATGGCTTGAACAGAAATGATGATTAAGGAAAGAAATTTAGTATTGCTGTTCAGCTTTCATGACCAAGACAGCACAGTAATAACCATTTAGGAAATAACTCAATTAAAAGAATTTCAGTCTTATTTTTTCTTTCAATGAAGACAAGTTTTATCCAAGGTTTAAAATTCAAAGCTGACAAAATAGTAGCTCAAAATAAATTAACAAGTCAGTTGTTGTGAGGATCATACACAGAGGGAATACTGCCTGCCTGTGTTAGATTGGGATGAAAGCAGAGATTCAAATGACCACAGTCATACATTTCAAGTGACTTTTGAAATACATATACATAGCATGTGTACTTACTCTTGATCCTAACCCCCAAAGGCAACTAGCTGTGTATGTGCCTGATGTTTGATTGTGAGGAAAATGAAAATAAATAATGATTGCAATAATGTATTCTACTTTGCTGCTACCAGGCAGTAGTAACTTTCTTTGTATACCTCTGAGGTCTCTTAGAAAAGTAAAGGAAATAACTACACAATCCCCAGCACCCTCATAACCTATGGTAAATTTCTATACACAAACATCTGAGCAGGGATGTTTTAGAAAGTTTGTGGTTGAGGACAAAGGCTATTATCAGTTTTATCCTAACAGGGTCATATCATAACTCCATTCAGGCTAAAGAGTACAATCAGAAAATGAAAGCATTTTTACTCATCATTTTCATCAACCAAAACAGCTTTTTAGGGTCAGTCAAGGATGATTAAGGAGCCTCCTGTATCCATTTATACAGTTTAGGAGTGGGGCCACCAGATTCCTAGAATATCTAAGTGTCTGAATGGTCTGTGATATATTTTATGCCTTACTTTTGAAATATAATCTTTATTGATACCCTGAAGAATAATGTGTGTGTTCCAGCATTATAGGATATGTGCATTGATACACACACACACACACACACACACACACACACACACACACACACACACACCACAGCAATGCTAATTTTGTACTTATTTTATAGGTTCATAGGTTGGTACTAGGCTATCAGCCCTAGGGCCTATACAAGCCTAGCCATAAATTCCCTGGCTATTTCTCTTCCCATTTTATTTCCTGAACCCCTGGTGTCTAGCGCAGGCGACTAGATCCCTGGGGGGGAATTCCTTCCTTCCTCCAATCCCTCAATCAGTCAAGGTTCCTCTCTTGAAAAGAGGCACTCTGCTTGACATGTATGGGCAATCTATTCCAGAGTCTGGATAAGTCACTTTTATTTGTCAGTGAGGAGTAAATTAATACCTATCACTATCCTTGATTTCACAGATATTCCTGATTTTGTCTCCTAATTTTGCTCTGTCACAATAAATCCAGTCATCAGAGTTTTATACTTAGTGTAAAAATGCATGTTGATGCAAAATGTGTTATTATAGTAACTTTTTATATGAATTAGAGTAATATATAAAGTGTTCCTCATTTTGAGACTTTATTATGCTATTATTTTCATCACCGAACAGAATTCTTCAGCAAAGATGTTGAGAGTTACAATATCAGTTGTTCTGCCAATATGTATAAAAACTTTGAAAGAGAAACCATTTCTGAAGATTAGAAACATCAGCTCTTCTTAAACTCCACAGTTTGCAATAAGATCAGTCTGCTTATGTTCATTACAGCTTTGTCCTAACAGGGTCATATCACAGTCTTGTTCAGGTTAAAGAGTGTAATCGAAACTTTATACATTTTTTTTCCTCATTTTTCCCCAACCAGCAGCAGCACAGCCATTGATAATTAAGGGGCCTCATCCAGCCACAGTTATTGCAGATACCTAAAACTGGCTATGTTGTTAAATTTAGTGAAGAGGATGTTCACCATCAGGGATTAACATAGGCCAGGGCATTATGTCATTGGTAAAATATTTAATGAAATTGTTGACAAAATACTGTTACTATAACTAAAGATGTTTGAATTTTGAAGGAGATAAATATGAGTTGTTATTACTTACCTGCTTTATTAAGTATACAAGATTGCTGTACTAGCTTTTGTTGGTTTGACAGACATGCTATAAAATATCAAGATAAGATAACTTGCTGTGGTTGGGGGCCCCAGGAGGAGGGGCCCCCAAGCTTAAGAGAGGGGGTCTGCTAAGCCTAAAAAAACTATGTATACAACAGGAAGATGTCAGTCAGGTTTAGTACAAGTACAGATTCAGTTAGTAGAGAGGTGTTCTTGCAGAGAAGTTTTGAAAGAAGCATGACTCTGAATGGTACAAATTGCTAATGGAAGGGCATTCCAGGCTCTGGCTACAACACAACAGTAAAGTAGTTGGCCTGCAGGTAGGTTGGGCTTGTGGACTTGCAAAAGGTGCTTTTTTTCAGATCTAAGGGATCTATTGGGAAGATAGTGGGTAATTAAAATGCTTAGAGCAGGACAATCTGAGGGTTTGAAAATTATTTTGTGTGCTGTAGTTAATTGCAGATAGGTAAGCTAGTGTGGGAGTTCAAGTCATTTCAGTGAGTGTATGGATGTGAAGTGGTGGGTAGAATGTCTAACATTTGTCGTAAACTTGGCGGTTTTGTTATAACACGTTTCAAGTTTAGTTTTTAGGGAGGATAGCAGGTTAGTATGGGGGCACCGTAGATAAGAGAGGGAAGCAGATTAGTAGTAGCAAGTACTTGTTTAGAGGAAGGAGAAAGGAAATGTTTATGCCTGTAAAGAATACCTAGTTTTTGCAGCGTTTTGTTAATTATGTGTTGTATGTGGAGGATGAATTTTAGGCTTTCTTCAGTTATTACTCCTAGCAGTTTAGTGTGGCTAACTACTTCAGTTTTTGTTACTGTGGGAAAGTATAGTGAACTGAGATTTGTTTATGGAAGTGTTTTTCTTGGGGGTGAATAAAATAAGTTTGGTTTTGTTGGAATTAAGAGACAAATGGTTATTGTATAACCAGGTCTCTATGGAAGCAAATGCCAATTGAGTGATCTGTTGTATATATGATGTAGTGCCTGTGGAGCATATAATACTAGAGTCATCTGTATATTGTGTGAGAGAACCCTGACTGAAGGAAGAGTGAAGATGATTAATAAGTATACTGAACTGGAGTGGCCTCAATATAAAGTCTTGAGGAACACTGGTAGGGGAGTGAAAATATGGCGATAAAGAGTTTTGCCATCTAACTGCCTGTTGTCTGTCTAAGTAACTGGAAAACCATCGAAGAGAGGGAGGTGATATACCAGAATTTGAGAAATGAGTTAGAAGAAGTGAGTGAGATACTATATCAAAAGCTTCTGATAAGTCAGGAAATAGAGTGGATACGATTTTTCCTGAGTCTCAGGCTTTATTGACTGTGTCCATGAGAGATATTAAGGCAGTTGTAGTACTATGGCCTGGTCTGAATCCATGCTGAGTTGGAGATAGGATTTGGTTATTAAGGAGGAACTACAGAAGTTGCATGTTTATGCATTTTTCAAGGAGGTTAGAGATAGGAGATAAAATGGCTACGGGGTCAGTAGTTTGAGATATTGGTCAAGTTGACTCCTCTCTGAAGTGGTAGGACAAAATCTCTTTTCCAAAGTTTTGGGACATATGACTCTCAGATGGACATGTTGGCTAGTATACTAATAGAGTAGGCAATAGCTTCTGCAGCATGTTTTAGATATTCATTGGGAAGCTTGTCTGCTTAGTTAGAACTGGGTTTTAGCTTGAGAAGTAGCCTTTTTATAGTAGAAGTTGGGATTGTAGTAAGTGAGAATGTGAGTGAAGCATTTATTGTTGATTCATCTGAAAGTGGGGTTGTAGAGGAAGGGGAGTGAGAGAGATGGGATAGTGTGGCTATTCCAGTATAATCTGTACTAGACTGGAGTTAATGGAAAGTTAGCAGTGATGTTAGCTATAGAATTTATGACGTATGAGTTGAAGAGACTGGCTCTTTGTTCTGGTGTTTTGTCTGGGTGTGGACACGGGTTGCTTTTTGTGCCAGGGTTTAGAAGTGATCTGATATATGTCCAGAATTTGGGGGGATTTTGCTTATGGCTTGTTTGAAGTTTTAAACAGTAGTCTTTTTTTGTCCTTGGATACTAGTGTTTTTACTTGGTTATGGATCTGTTTGAATCTCAGTAGGTCTGAGGGTTTTTTAAGTGTTTGCCACTGTTTCCATGTTTTGTCTCTAGTTAGCATTAGTTCTTTAGTAGGTTTGGTTAACCATGGTGCATGGTTGGTTTTCACCCTTTTTACTCTAGGGGGTACAAGACTGTCTAATGTTTCTAAAAATGTTGTGTTGAAGTAATCCAGTGTATCATCTAAAGGAAGATATTTTAAGTTAGTCCAGTTCATACTTTTTAGTATATTGGTGAAGGTCTGTGGGTTAAAATCAGTAAGATTCCTAATATGTTTGTAATGATGCTGCTTGTGGAAAGAGGGCCCTGTTGAATGAACAAAGGCTGGGAGGAGATCACTTATAGCATTTGGGAGTAGCAGCTGAAGAGATTTTGTAGGGTCAGAAACCAATATCCAGTCTAGTATGGAACCTTCCTTAGTATTACTATTATATCTTGGAGAGGTGATAAGTTGAGTAAAATTAAATAGATTTATATTTGAGGATGAAAATTTAGAACAGAAATTTAAACAGTTAATATTTACATCACCCAGAATGATGGTTTCATTTTTAATAGTGCTAGAGACCCAAGACAGTATTTTCTTCCAGTATCAGTATGTTATTGTCGGGGGGAATGTAAAGGACTATGATACATAAATATTTTGACTTATTTTTAGGAAGGAGAGCAGAATTTCAGCATTAGAGAATTGTGGGATGATATCTTTGTATGAGAATATATTGTAGATGTTATGGTAAAAGAGTGCTACACCACCTCTTTTTTGTGGAGTCTATCAGTTCTTAGTGCATTGTAGCCTGGAGGGAGGATTTCTGAATCTTTATTATTTGGTTTAAGCCAGGTTTCGGTGGCAGCAATGATATCAGGTTTATTGAGAGCTATCCAGGCATGAAGGTCCATCGTTGTGTTGTGAATACTTGGTAAGTTTAGCATTACAATATATAGGGATTTACAAGAATTACTAGAGTTGGATAATGTAGGAAGGGTAGAGGAAGTGGGACCTGCATTGGGGTGTATATCTCCACAGAGGGATAAGATCAAGAATATGGAAGAATGCAGAAATGGATGTATTCTCGTTGAACTGTCAACATAGAATAGACAGGAGAGGATAGAGTTTTTTAATTGAATATAATGAACAGAATTGTTTGTTGGGAGAATTTTTACTTTGGAGAAGAGTAGCAGAGTTATTTGACAGAGAAAGGGAAGTATTCTGAGTAGCTTTCAAATGGAGTTGATAGGTAGATGGTTACATATGTTGGCATAGTGACACATAAGGTAGATCTGAGTGAAGAATGGTATTGCAGTAGAACTAGAAATAGTGTAGCATGAGATAGGAAAAGTAAATGTGAACTAGAGGGAGACATTTGGAAAAGTAGTTCAACTGCCAGTGGTTAGGTGTATAAGGTGAAATGCTAGGATACGACTGGCTAATGTTATAGAACATCATGTTACAGGTGGTAATATATTTTTCAAAATATGCATGCTGATACAGGGTTCCAAGCCCCAACATTTCCAGTTCTCACAATAACTTATCCAATATTACCTTCTCCACTATTTTTCCATATCAAGAAAGTAGACTTAAGGGGTCTGTATAACTCTGGGTTTGTCCTACTCCCCTTTCTCTTAAAGACAGGTTTAATAAGCACATGCCTCCAGTCTTAAGGAATCTCTCCATATTTATATGACCTAGTAAATAACATATACAATGGTACTATAAGTACTTGCTGAAGTGTTCTCATGTCATTATTAGTTATTCCATCTCTTCCCAGTGCTTTGTTTGGATTCAATTTGCTTAGTTCTTTTTCAATAGAACCTCTTTTGATTCTAGTATCAGAGGTTACCTTGATATCACTAGAACAACTTATCACCCCCTCGAGGAGCCAAATTGTTTTGCATAAGATTTTGTAAATATATCTATCATTTATTGTGTCTGAGAATACATTTTAGAATCTACACCCAGTTTATCAGTTTGTAAGTCTTTACTCCTTCCACATCTTATGTATCTATAAAATGGTTTCCTATTATGCTCAATACCTTTATATAAATTTTCTTTAAATTTTTCTTGATCTTGTCTCACACTATGCTTAATGTGTTTGTCCAACTTGTTTATTTCCATTTTCAAAGCTGTAGCTTGACCTCTTTTCCATTTCTTATATTTTGTCTCTCACCTTAATCAAGTATTTTGTTCTTATAGAAATATATACTGTTGACGTTGTGTGCCTAGATCCTGATGTTAAACGTGTTTTGGGGGTTTTTTGTACTTAATTTCTCTTTCAAAAACTTTTCACATTGCTTCTGCAGTTTTTCCACTGAATGCATCACTCCAATTAATTTTGCATACTGACTGTGTTGCTTCCATATAATCTGTAATTAATCTTATGTGCATTGGTTTAGATTTCAGTTTGGCAGAATTATCTAGCAACAAATTAACCTTTATAACCCCATGATCACTGCACATCAAAAGTGGTAAAACTTGACATGAAGTAACAGTAATTTCTTTAGGAACACAAACAATGTCTAGTATGTTCCTTTCTCTGGTACGTTTTTACAACCTGAAGCAATTGCTGTGAATGAAAATACATTGCGAATAACTTCTTACTAATGTTGTTGAATCAATATTATTCCAATCTGTCTCTGGTAAATTTAAGTCCCCAGCCACTATAACTCTTCCCTCCTGTGTTTCATGTAAGGGATGTATCAATTCCTGTAGGTCATCTGCACTTGACTTTGGTGGTCTATACACTCCAACAATTGTTATATGTTCCAGGGTTGTCTTTACTGTTCACAGTTACACAATCTGTAGTATTTGTGTTATCACTGAACATGTAATAATCACTGGTCTTATAACTATCTTTAATCCCTATCATAACACCTCCACCTGATTTTTTGTTAGAATGTCTGTTAGAGTAAAAACATTTACACCCTGACAGAACTGACTTCCATCATTGTTCTTCAATCGTGTTTCACAAACAATAACATCAATCTTGTGGGAATGTAGCAACTCTTCCAATAATAAAACTTTATTATTAATGTTTCTAGCATTAACAAGCATCAGAAATGCCTGCAATGTTGCTATCTGTGAAATGTTAAATTTTGATCCTGGCAAAAATTAAAAATCCTGCCTTGTGTTTGTCAAATACTGCAAAATATCTGCTGCATAAATTCTCTTCCCTGATAAGATTTTACAATATAAATAACAGCTAACACCTATTTACATTTACATGTCCTGCTCTGTCTAGTTTGCACCAAAGTCCCTGTATTTGTACCCACACGGACACAGCTCCCCATGCAAAATCCAAAGCATCTGTCGTTACAGATTGAGCAGGGGATGACATAGAGAGACAGAATGGAAGACCAGTCTTCAAAGATATCTGTTCTCCATCAATAAAATTCCCTCCTCACAAAATGCAGTCCTGGGAGCTGAAAGGTCAGCAGGTGTAAATGTAGGGTCCAAACACCTTTTAAAAAAACATTGAATTTTTCTCATGTGCTGCCTTGACATAGATGATAATCATAGATGCCATGAACCCAAGTATCATGAGAAACGCTTTAGCTGAAGTTTGAGAATGGCTGGAAAAGCCCAGGAAATTTTACAACTACATATGTACTTTCTACTGTCGACAAGATGCCTTCTGCATGGAAGAATTAAGAAGGCATCCTGAGATACATTCCTGTGATGAGGAATCAGAATTTTAGAATGTTGGTCTGGAATCCAAGATTGATAAGGAACTTCCTCAGATAAAGACTCTTCAAAGATAAATAAGTTGTTTAAATAAGGAAAAATGAGAATGCTGTGTACTCTGCTACAGGCTGCCACATGAACAAGACACTTTGTGAACACCCCTGGAGCAGTAGATAATCCAAAAGGTAATGCAGAGAACTGATAATACAATGCAGATACAGAAAACCTTAGAAAACTTCTGGAGTTTGTGGCAATGGGAATGCGATGATAAGCGTCTTTCAAGTCTAGTGTTACAAAAAAAAATCTAAGGAGGAATGAAAGGTAACATATTTAGTAATGCCAACATTTTTTTAACAATGGTGCTTTCACAAAAAGGTTGGAAAAGGGAAGTTTGAGAATTGGTCTACATGACAGATCCTTCTTTGGCACAAAAAATTCTTGAATAAAATTGGTGGAACTGTTTCCATGACCCCCAAGGAAAGCATTTAGTTGATCAATGGCGGGAACAGAGAAGTCTGATCTGCAGGATATAGGGGGATACCGTAGAATGGAAGTAGGTTTTCCCACTGCCATTTGTAATTGTTCAGAACTACAGTTAGAACCCATTAGTCTGAGACAATCTCATGACAAAAGAAAGAGTAGAGAGTCAGACTTTGGGTCAGAATTAAAGAAGTGGAAGAGCATGGAATGGGGGGATGCTGCAATAGTCATTCTGAATTGACTGTCCCTTTTTCCGGAAAGGTCTCTCTTTTTTTTTTTTGGACCTTTCCTGCCACTTTTTCTTAGAATTCTGCTTATGTTTCTTGAAAAAGTAACCAGCGATTTTAGCACATTTAGCTGAAAATCTAAGTAGCCCCTTTAACTGATTTACTTCTTTCATCGAACTGAGTACTTGGGTAGCAGAAGGACCAAACAAAGCCTCCTTATTTAAAGGAGGATTTAATAGTTCAGATTTAACTTTAGAAAACTTTTGATTTTGAATCCCAGCAAAAACTCTTATCACAGTACCATATTTCAAAGAATGTTTGATTATTTGAGAAACAGCAATGACCTATTTATTTTCACAAAATATTCCCATCATTTGCAAAAGATTTTAACTCTGCAGTAAAACTTTAGCCAATGTAATTAATTATCTCTTGTCAACAGAAAAACTCTCTGAGGAAGATAAATGTTTAAATACATCCCTAGAAGGGGATGGACTCAAGGGTAGTGTATCATCCCAGGGAAGAAGTCTCTAAATCTAGCTACACAGGGATGCAGTCCCTGGTGATATCTTCTATGACTGAAGAAACTGGTTCTATTATGCTTGCAGAGAACATTTAAACAGTCACATAAGATGTGGCTAATCCGAGGTCCATAGAGATTGAAGGGCCTATACCAGATGGCTTTGGAGCCAGAAGTGAATGGGATAAGGAACCAGTAATGGCTACTGCAGAGTCATCCAGCAGTGGTTGAGGCATTAACTCAGTCTTCTGTGTTGGCAAGCCAAGGGACAGGAAAGCTGCTCCATGGTTCTGTTGAGAATGAAACCTGATGTCTGGTTCTCATTGATGGTGAAAGCTGGTAACAGGTAAGTTGTCAATGGGAGTGTTCACAAGCAATGCACATACTCAGCACTCTCCAAACATCAAAGCCCCATTAATGGTACACACAAAAGCACTATTTAAATAAACCCACTTTTTCTCACAAAAAGCAAGCTAAAAACAGAAGATAAACTGTCTGACGGACCAGCCAGTCTCATAAAAATAAACATACAAAAAGTTGCACGTATTCTTAAAAACAGAGCACCTTTTGCGTCATATTAAAAATAATACAGAAATAGTTAAAAATGTGTAAAAGGTATTACCAAACAGGGACTTATCTGCCTAGCAATGAATAGAAGACCTGACAGACAATTCTCTACAGTTCAAGAGAAGCACTCATTAAGGCAGCAAGAAGGTACTAAAGTAATTGGGAGACATGGCTCCTGTTTTCTCTCTCAGGAGCTTGCACTAACAGCAACCATAGAGAATGTGTGAAAGCAGCTGATGGCTTTGAAGACTGGTCAGTTGTTACATCCTTGGCAGGATATAAGCCATACAGCCAAAGGCTACAGCAGCAACGGTTTATGATTAGCATACATCATTCATGCAGTGAAGATGTTTTTCCCTTCCCAGTATGAGGACTGCTTGAATATTTGATATCCAAATGTTTATTAGAAATAGCTAAAATATGATGATAATTCTGGGGAGGACAGGCCAAGACTGGGGACAGCATAAGTGGCACACAGAGTAAGAAATCAGTCATGTTTTCTGATCTCAAGGACAGAGTACCATGAATGTATGAGGTGCTTTTTGCTCTGACAACCTAATTTGTGGCCTAATACAAGAGGTTGATTTTGGTAAATGCTTCCACTGCCCAAGTCATAAAATCCCAGATGTCGAGAATGCTTTCTCTGCATATGACCCACCAACAATAAAAATAAGTTATGTCTTACCATAATGTTCCATCTGTGTTGTTGATCTTTGTTCATTCATTACTGATGGGTTATCAGTTCTGTCCTCAGAATCAAGCCGGACTCATATCAAGCTCGCGTCAGACAAAAACTCTTGAGCCAATATCCTACCCACAATGCTCTGCTCCCTGTTACCTCAGATCGAGTTTGCAAGTTGATAGACAAAAGTAGAGGCTATCTCTGGTCATAACAGTCCTACAATAATGGAAAAAGGAGCATATGAGATCCACCAGGAACCTCTGGAGGGGGATGGAGGGTGAGGAGTAATGAATGAACCAAGATCAGCAACATAGATGGAATGTTATGGTAAGACATAGCTTCTTTATCTGATGTTGTTAATCTTCATTCATTTCTTACTGATGGGACAGAGTCCCCAGCTACCTGTATCCCTCGGCGGCCCTCATGGAAGGACATTTCTGATCACCATGGAATAAAAACAAGCTCTTCCTCTGGAGTCCAAATCCAATTTGTAATGTATGATAAAAGTATGGTGTTTGGCCCAAGTCACAGCTTAGCAAATGTCATTGAGGGAAGCCCTAGCATGGAAAGCTGCTGAAGTTGCCATTGACCTTGTAGAATGGGCTTTCACTTTGTGAGGTAAGGTGATGATGTTTTTGTTGTAGATGAAGGTAATGCAATTTCTCAGCCATGATGCCAATGTAACTTTAGAGACAGGATGTTCTAGCCTTGGTCCAGAAAAGGCCAGAAATAGTTGGTCGATTGGTTGATTTACTGGTAGATTTTGTTCTGTCCAAATAAAAACATATTTGCCTGTGAACATCTAGGGAGTACAGGCAATACTCTCCCTTGTTAGAATGATTAGGAAAAAATACTGGGAGGTCAATAGAATGGTTGATAGATCATTCTGACACCACTTTTAGTAAAAAGGAAGAATTAGTTCTCAGTGAGACTCTATCTTTATGGAAAATAAGGTAAGGCCATTTGATGCATAAGACTTGAAATTCTGACAGTCATCTGGCCGATGTGATTGCAACCAGAAACAAAGTTTTCCAAGAGAGAGACTTTAAATCACATGAAGATGCAGGTTCGAAGGGGGGAGCTGTTAGGGCTTGTAGAACCAAGGCCAAATCCCAAGGTTGTACTGGTTCTCTAAAGGGAGGTTTTAGGCGAAAAACGGCCTTCAAGAAAGTCTTACAGGGTCTGTGCGACATGAGTCAAGAGTCCTGAAAGCCAATGTGGAAATTAGAAATGGCAACTAAATGAACACAAATAGTAGAGGCTGATACCCCAGATTGAAAATGATCTGATAAGTAATCGAATACCACCGAAACTGGGGCTGACAAGGCTTCCAATTGTTTGTTTACTGCCCATAATGTAAACCTTTTCCATTTGCTGAGACAGATTAGCCTGGTGGATGATTTATGAGATGCAATAAGAATATTGCACACCAGGGAGGAGAGGTTATCCTGCCTAGCAATCAATGGAAGTGGAGAAACCAAGCTGTCAGCTTCAGGTTTGTTATATTGGGGTGAGTCAGATCCTGTGGATGAAAGATCAAGGTTGGGGTTGGATTGGGAATCCATGGTTGATCTAGCAGGTGAGGCCAGAGGAAGGGGAACCAAACTTGTCGAGGCCAATATGGAGTAGTGACGATCACTTTGCTCTTCAACTGCCGTGCTTTTTTCAGAAAATGGGAGATGAGGGGTAGAGGAGGATAAGCATAAAGCAGACCCGAGGGCCAAGCGTGGACTAGAGCATCTCTCGGTGATTGTCCCTGAGGGGGGATCAGGGCAAAGTAGTTGCTGCACTTGTAGCTGATTGGAGAGGTGAATAGATCACAGAAAAGCTGGCCCCAGTGGTTGAAAACTTTTGCCGGTATCACAGGATTGAGGGACCACTCATGAGGTTGTAGAATGCACCTGCTCAATTTGTCTGCTATCACATTGGAGCTCCCAGGAATGAGAGTTGCAATTAGAAAGTGGTTGGAAGCTATCGCCCATTGCCATATTTTCAAGGCCTCTTGGCATAATGGATAAGATCTGGTGTCCCCTTGCTTGTTGATGTACCAGACTACTGACATGTCTGAATGGATAGCAATAGTCCCAGATGGAAGGATCGAGTGGAATGCTTGCAGTGCTAATAGCACCACCCTCAGTTCTAGGACATTGATATGCAAATGGGCCTCTGTCTCTGACCAGGTGCCTTGGACCGAGTTTCCCTGACAAAGCCCCCCCCCCACCCCCTCAGGGAGGCATCCGTGGTCACCGTTGCTTTTGGCTGAGGGTGGCTGAAGGGGCGAGACCATTGTTGGGGATTCTGAAACGTCCACCAGAGCAAATCTTGCTTGCATCTCTGAGTTACACTTATCTGAAAGGACAAAGGATGTTGTAGAAGGTACCACTGAGTGAGAAGTAGCCACTGAAGAAGTCTCATGTGGAACCTGGCCAGAGAAACAATGGTGATCGAGGCTGCCATCGACCCCAAGAGTTGAAGTATGGACCGAGCAGAGGATTTGTGGTGACAAATTAGCAGCTGAACCTGTTGTCTTATTCTATGAAGTCTGTGATCTGGAAGGGATGCTGTGCAGTTCCTTGTGTCCAACAGAACTCCGATGAATTCTAAAGATTGTGCCAGGGTCATGTTGGACTTCTCCCAGTTTATAGTGATTCCCAGGTGCTGAGCTGTGAGAAGAGTGTAGTCTAGGGCTTCTTCCAGTAGATGCTTGGAGAGGGCTGTAAGGAGCCAGTCATCTAGGTATGGAAATGTCTGGAATCCTTGAAGTCAGAGGTGAGCGATAACCACTGCCATACATTTGGTGAACACTCTGGGGGCTGTAGAGAGATCAAAGGGCAGTGCTCGGAATTGGTAGTGACTGGCTCCTATGCAGAAGTGGAGGTATCTTCTTGAGTGCTTGTCCACTTTTATATGGTAATATGTATCCTGAAGACCTACAGAGCACATCCAATCATTTTCTTCTAGAAGAGGAAGGATAGACTGAACCGTGACCATCTGGAATTTCTCTGATTTTACAAATTTGTTTAGTGAGCTGAGATCCAGAATCAGTCTCCAGTCCCCTGTCTTTTTTAGCACTAAAAAGAACCTTGAGTAAAAATTTGATCCTATCTGGTCTGGGGTGACCATTTCAATGACTCTTTTTTGTAGTAGCTTTCGGATTTTTGTGGTGCTGCTTCCCTTTGACTGGGTGGGACGTCAGGTAAGTCTCTGGGTGAAGTGGGACAGAGATGGAAGGGAATGCGGTAGCCTCTGGATATTATTAATTGTAGCCAAAAATTGGTGGTTATGGTTCACCAGGTAGTGGGGTACAAGGAAAAATAACCCCCGACCACTTCCAGAGGTGAGCAGTTGGGCAACGCTTCAGGAGCACTGGTACGGTTGGCCAGAGAAAAAAATCTCTGGAACCCCGGTTTTGCCGACCTCCCCTGCCTTGAAAGGGGCATCATCCATTAGAGTTTCCCCCTCTGCCCCTAGGGGAGAACTCAGCACATGTCACAGAAAGAGCCCTGTGATTTTCTATGCCACATCTTCCTGCTCCTCTGATTTCTGGAGTAGAATCATTGAGGGGTGGAGTGTTGGACACCAATGGCTGACAGGGTCTTACCATCTTGTTCTCACCTTGCCAGCATATCTTTAACCTTAGAGCCAAACAATGAAGTGACCTCGATAAGGGCATTCATGAAGGAAGCCTTAAAGGAGTCCGCAAAAAAGCAAAGGCGCATCCAGGCATGACATCTCGTGACTATGCCTGTGCCTGCCGTTCTAGCTGCTCCTTCTGTTGCATGTGAAATATAAGCACATGGAATAATTGGATATCAATTCTAGGGTCTCTATCTGAGAAGCTACATTGTTGCACACTTCATCAGAAACAGCTCCTGCCAAAGTTTCAGAGAGTTGGTTGATAAGATCCCTCTGGAGCCTTGTAAAGTGTGCCAAGTAGTTCAAGGACCTTACAGCAAAGGTCGATGAAGCAAACACATGCTTCCTGAGTCTATCTATCACCCGGGACTCCTTATTGGGTGGATGGACAGTCTGACTCTCTTCGGCCAAGTCTTTTTCAGTTGCAGCCACCACCACCATGGCATCGACTGAAAGAGCTTTGGACCAATGGGGATGTTCAGCAGGGGGAGATAAAATCTTGTCAGGCCTCCAAGGTATAGCTTCCAAGGTGTCAAGAGATTTCCAGGCACACTGGACAATGAGCTGGACAAGCTCATCGGCCAGTGGGGTAACCCAGTAGGTAGGGGGCTGGGCAAGAAAGGCCTGCAGGCATATGGATTCCTCTGAGGAAGGGTTGGGGGCTTCCAGTTGTCCCTCTGTCTTAGGATCTCGAGGATGTCTCCAAAGGACACCTCGTCAGAGGGTGACTGTGGGGACCCTTCCCCGTCATCAAAGTCCGTATCTTCGGTCAAAGACTCCTCAGTGGAGTCCATGTGCTTCTTCTTAAACAATGCCTTGCAAGGGTCTTCCTCAGTGGGGAGCTCTGGGGAAGATTGCAAAGAAGGGATCTCCAGAGAGGAAGAAACCTGAGGCCCTTGTGCCCAGGATCCAACAGTTGTGGCACAGAGGGGGGCAAGGACTCTGACAGGGAGGTTTTGCCAGCAGAAGCAAGTGCCCTTTCTATGGCCTGGAAGGCCAGACCACCTGAAGAGGGATGGGAGCCCAAAACCGAGCATGACAACCTTGGAACCAGGGTCACACCCTGCTCCGACGAACCGACCCCCAGACCAGGAGTCTCAAGAGGACTGTGAAGCATGAGGAGAGGATGATTCCTGGAGGGTGCCATAGAAAAAATTGGCATGGAACTAAGAATGCCTACCCCCACGGCACAGACACTAGCCTGAGAAGAGCATGGTGCTCAGTGCACCGAGGGCCACAAGGATGACTCCAGCTCCAAAGTGAGGTCCACTGTTGGTGTCAAAGGAAGGAAAGCTGCTGTCGGAGGAAGGGGCTTCGATGCTTCCTTGGAAGTCGAAGGAGGAGTGTAAGTTGGAGTCTATGGAGAAATACGGTCACCTGCAAGAGGGAATGCAGCTTTAGATGGTTGAGAGAGTCCCCTGGCCACAAGCAACTGGTCGACAAGCCACAACACATCCTGTTCTTAGATGCTCCTGGTCGACCTCATAGAGAGACCTGATGGAGATTCTAGCCTGTGTAAAAAGGGGCTATACTGGCTTCCCACAAACGGATCCAAGAAAGGAGAGTAACCGAGAGTATCTGCACCAAGGAGAATTGTGTTGAGGTTATCTGCGCCGAAAAAGGCAGTGCCCTAGGTGTCAAGGGTGTCTGCACCATAAAGGGCTGCACTGATGAATATGGTGCCATCGAGGAAGGTGTCAAAAAAGACTACACCGAACTGCATGTTGGTGCTGAAGGCATCTGCACCCTAGAGGGCAGTATCCCAGATGATGACAGCATCGGCAAGGATGGAGCCGAAGGAGTCTGCACCAACAGTGCCAAAGGAGACTGTACCTGCAGAGACAGTGCCAATAAAGGCTGTGATGAAACTTTTGGAGCCGTAAGTGTCTGCACCAGGAAATCTGGTGCTGATGGCAATAAAGAAGACATAGCTGGAGTGAGAATCAACTGGGGCAGTGCTGAGGCTGGGGCCAAAAGGACCATAGATGGCAGTGCCGAGCTCTAAATTTTTACCTTTTTGTGAATCGACTCCTTGCGATCTCCAGAGGGAGATGAAGTGAGCGATCTCGAGGAGGAGGAGGAGGAAGAAGAACGTCTCTTACAGGGTTTAGCAGGAGGGGGTGAGCCCTCCAACCCAGAGATCACCTCGCAGAAAGGAGTTTTAAGAAGGCCTTTTAGAATTAATTTATTCTTTCTTTTATTTTGAATCCTAGTCGAAAAATTTCTACAAATCACACAGGGAGGGTCCACTGAAAGGTGGGAACATTCAAGCAATAGACACATAAATCATGGCCATCAGAAAGCGGAAATTTACGGCCGCACTCCGTACTTTGAAACCAACACTACTTTTCTTATCCGACATAATGATATGAAGGGAGAAGTACGACAATACCTAGAGGTTAAGAAAACTACTCAGAAGGGTAAGAAAGGGGGAGAAGAGGGATTACCAATGATGGTAATGGAGAATTACCTGAAAGGTACGAAAAGAAAAAAATACTATAGGGAGACAGTCTTAAAGTTGGAACCACAAAAAAAATCAATGAACCACTTCCAAAACAAAGAATTCTTTAATGGTTAAGTACTTTCATTCATAAGAGCTTCATCAGAACCATATTAAAGTTAAAAACACACCCATCTATATCCCTTATTAAAAATCACGTTACAGTTTCACCAATACATTTTAAATAAAACAACTTAATACATTAACCCATTACATATGACAAAACTTCAGTTTCAAAAGAGAATTGATAGAGCAAAAATCATTCAAACCAGGGTGGTTACAAGCATTTAAAATCAACTGCCATTTTAATTAATTCCTTTCCAAATGCTCTTCTATAAACCACCCTTGTCCATCCATTTTAATTTGTTCTAAAATCATAAAGTTAAAGGTATGTTGTGTATGTTGTTCAACATGTCTATACAAAGCATTTGTACTTCTTTGATTTCATATGTCTAAAATGTGCTCATACACCCATCTTTTAAAATGTCTTTCACTTTTACCTACATAAAATGCTGTGCATAAATTACACTGAGCTAAATAGACTATACCAACAGTGTTGCAAGTGAACCAACATTAATATAATAAGTATGGCCATTGCTAGTAGATGAATCACTAGAGTTAACATATTGACAAATAGAACAATGACCACATTTCCTAGTACCAACTGCACCACTGGCCACCTCAACATATCTTTTTTCTAAAATATTTTTTTATGGAATTTCCTTTTTTGTGTACCATAACTGGTTTAACACCTAATTTCTCAATAAACTCAGTGTCGGTGAAAACAATGTCCCAATTTTTGCATAACAGTTCATATATGTAATAACTATCCACAGTAAATGTTGTAATGAAACTACTTTTTATAATTATGTATGATACTACCCTCTTGCTGTAAAGTGTATATATTAATATTTTCTGTAGGTGGTCCCAATATAGGACTGTACACTCCATTAATCCTTTTATTTACCACCTCATTTAAAATGTCATCCAAAAAGGTTTGGGGAATACCCTCTTTTTAAAAACATATCCAAACCTTTCTTACATTCTATATGAAACTCATCCAAATTAGACACTGTCCTAGCCATACATACTAACTGGCCTTTAACTACTGCTTTCTTCTGGTGTTTTGGATGCCAACTAGAGTAGTGTAAGTATGTGTTGGAAAAGGTTGGTTTACGGAAAATTGTGGAATAAAAACATTTATTTAATGTATCTTTCCCAATCTCCACATCTAAAAAGGAAATTCTGTCTGTGTCATAATTGAAAGAAAATTTTTAAAAATCAAGTGTATTGTTAATATACCCCAAAAATTCTTTCAACTTTTCAACAGTATCAATCCATAAAATGAAGATGTAGTCCAAAAATCTGATATAAAGTGACAAACACTCTGCATAGTGACTGGAAAAATGTAATAATTTTCCCATTTAATCATGACATAACTGGGAAAAATAGGGGCGCATGCAGCACCCATTGCTACCCCAGTTACCTACCTATAAGTTTGTCCCTCAAAATAAATTAAATTATTTTTAACACTGTTCCAATCAGTGTAACACAGGCGTTGATAGTGGTATTACTTAAATTTGTACTGAACAACTGTTGCTCAAACCACAGTACATCTGTATCCTGAGGAATAACAGAAAACAAGTCATGCACATTAGTTGTCATGAATATCCCTGTTGCAGCATATGGCATATCATTAATCAATTGTAAAAAATGCCACAAATCTTTGCATACATGTGGATATTTCATCAAGCCACTTTTTACATGTTCATCAATCCACTGGGCTATAAAATAAGTTTTGCTCCTAGAACCATCAACTATAGGCCTGACAGGTAGATTATCAAGGCCTTTATGAATTTTGGGTATACCGAACACACTTGCCAAAGCTGGTTTGTCATTATACATGAAGTCATAATCTTTATTCATAATCTCACCCTGCATCAACATATCATCCAGTAATAAATCAATGTTACAAAAAGCCACATTGATTTCATTTCTAGAAACCTCACAGTATTTATCACTAAATAATAAGGAATTCATATTATTGATGTAATCAACCGAATCCATAATGACAACCCCACCCCCTTTATCAGGTTTCATAACCCTTATTACTATGATCATGAATAAGTTTGTTTAAAATTATCTTTTCCTCTGTAGAAACATTGTGATATTTGGTCATGCATTTCCTATCTAGGATATGCCTTATTTCACTCTCACATAATTTCTCAAAGGTCTGTATAAAGGAATTTAAAGGGGGATTAAATGTACTAGCACGATGTAACACATTATTCACAGTTGCATTAGGAAATAATATGTCAGAAACCAGGAAACAAACAAGCGAAAAGAGCTCCAAACCACAAAGAACGCCAAGCCCAAAGATTCCTTCCTTAACGCAGTTTTATTGTACAAGTAACAGCAGCGTTTTCGCCACAAACACAATGTAGCTTCTTCAGAGGATTTTAGAACATACAAAAAATATACTCCTTTTAAACAGGAGTTACTAATTACTTAATTAAAAAGCCCGCTCAAGCAACCTCAATTGCTGGTGCAATTACACATTAAAAGGGCAACCCATGTACTAAACCCATGTATCCATGTACTAAATATACATACGTTGCAAATACAAACGTATACATACGTTGCAAATACAAAAAGCTAAACGTTAACACCAAAAGGTTTTTAAAATATTAGATCTCATCTCAAGTATGATTTATACTTTAACACTGGGGCTATATTGCAACTTTCATTAAGCCCCGGTGTATTGAAAGAGTTTAATTTTAACTGCCATAAAAGCTCACGTATTTCAAGTAGAAGGGAGGTAGGGCCACCCCTAATAGAAGGAGCCACATGATCAATGCCCATAAACAAGAATGCATGGCCAGGGTTGTTGCATACATTATTTTTTTTTAGACACCTATTTATGAGTTCATAATTTTCTTAGAGTGCAATATCTGTTTTAGATTGTATGTTTTATTTCAACTATTTTAGGGTTCTTGTTTTGTATTTGTTTTGCTTGAGCATTTCTAGATTTTATGTTATAACCATTTAGTGTTTACACAGCATATGCAATAGAAATTTGTATTTGCAACGTATGTATATTTAGTACATGGGTTGCCCTTTTAATGTGTAATTGCACCAGCAATTGAGGTTGCTTGAGCGGGCTTTTTAATTAAGTAATTAGTAACTCCTGTTTAAAAGGAGTATATTTTTTGTATGTTCTAAAATCCTCTGAAGAAGCTACATTGTGTTCGTGGCGAAAACGCTGCTGTTACTTGTACAATAAAACTGCGTTAAGGAAGGAATCTTTGGGCTTGGCGTTCTTTGTGGTTTGGAGCTCTTTTCGCTTGTTAGGAAATAATATGTTAAAGTTCAATTTGCGGGTGTATAGTTTTAAATCACACAAAGTCTGAAAAATACTAGCCTGTTTGGCTGGCACAAATGTCATTCCCTTTGATAAAATATTAGCATGACCGGTATTTAAAGATTTACTAGAATAGTTTTATATAATTTGTAATCACCGGTATCATTCAAAACAATAGTTAATATGGGAAATAGAGTTACTCCAGTTGCTTGACCAACACACAATTTCCCAGAGCCATCAAATGTATGAAAAGCTTTTACAGCAATATCCGGTTCAATATTTTGCAAGTTCAACTCACCAACTGTTTCAGGTGAGATTTGCTGCTCCACTTCAGACCCATGTGAAAAAGTAAATGGACTAACTTCCACTACTTCACTGGAGGTCAATACCCTGGAATCAACAGTATGTGAAAAAACATTTAAAACTTGTGTCCGCTTTGTTTTGTTTAAATTTGGCTCCACAGCTATCTCCTGTAATAATTGTTGCTCCTCTTCAGTCATGCACCCTGTTGGACGTATGCATTCAGTGAATCCTGTTGCTGCCATGAAGACTGACAATTCCATTGGTTCTGTAACTATTCTGACCTACGTGGTCCCTCCATTTCAAACGGAGGAGTTTGCGTTGACATCATGATCATTTCCTGTTGACTGACTGGTCCTTGTGTTTTCAGGACTTGATGGCAAAGGGTACGCCCTGTTATTTGCATATGCATTGAAATCCCTCTGCAATTTTTTGATTTTTCCATTCCAAATTCTTGGAATAGTAAGTATCAACAGCAGAGATAATGCTGTTGGACTTAGATGTATACTGTTTGAATAGTAAATCACAGCGGATATTTCTATTAAGCAAATTTAACTCATGGTCCAGATGCTCTAACCACATATTGTTGTATTTTACAATGAGACGCATTAAATCACAGCCAGTTTTATCAAAAAGGACATGTAATTCCCGCATAAAGTCATCATTACCATTAATGCCATTAGGGTAACACCATATACAGTACAACTCCTTGGGAATCTGTCCCCTCTCAATGTTTTTAAGTAGATAAGGATTATCCAACTGTAGCCTCTTGTAATCATATAACATATGTTCAAATTTCTTTAACTGCTCTGCCAAAGACATATGCAGACCAGAGGAATTGTTAACTGTACGGGAATGGTTTGTTTCATTATTAAAATTAAAATTATTCACCTTCCAATTGTCAGAGTTTCAAAGTTGCGATAGTGTAGGAGGATAAAGATAGTAACTAATTGAAAACTTTCTAAACACTAACAATAGAAAAACTTCAAAAAATTGTTCACTTAGCTGAGAGAGAATGGCTTGACACAGCTGTACAGCAATGCGGAAAACGAGATCTGAGGTAACAGGGAGCAGAGCATTGTGGGTAGGATCTTGGCTTGAAAGTTTTTGGCTGACGCGAGCTTGGTATGAGGCCGGCTCAGTTCCAAGGATGGAACCAATAACCCATTAGTAAGGAATGAATGAAGATTAACAACATCAGATTGGTATTTACTTCCATTCTACTTCCCTCTGTATCACTATTGTTCTATTAATGTTGTAAAATGCTTGCTTCCCCACCACAAAAACACACTGATCCATATCTATCCACTCTGGCAACACCTTTACCATTGTCTTGGCTAGCACAGATGAACATTTTGTAATAATGGTTCAAAACTGAAATTGGTCAATATGAAGCTGGGCCTGACTGTCTTTCCACTCTTTAGGTAATACAGCCAGCATAGTTTTTTCCAAGATGCTGCTGTTTTCCAACTTTTAAAATACTGTTCAACAAAACCTCCCAGATCTTTATTACTTTCGTCCCTCCTAACCTTCAAACTTCCACAGGAATAATTGTCTCTTCCTAAAGACTTCCTTATTGATTATATATCACTGTTTGATCTAATTTCTTCTTATATTAGCTATTATTTGTTGAGCATCATCTTCTTCTAATTTTGGCCTAACTAAATCTTCCATAAATATTTCCATTTATGCTTTTTCTTGTTTTCCACATTCCTGTTACGTTTCTGGTGACAACCCTTAATATTTTCTGTTACCTAAGTTACCGTGCTAAAAGTTTTTGCACTGTGGGGTTGTTAAAAACAGTTGCTTAAAAGTAATCTTTCTAAACTCATGGACATTATGGAAATACTCCCTTATTTTGTAGTATTTTCTTTTTAGCACTCTGCAGTTGCTCCTCTTCCTTTTCTGTCAGATTCTCCTAATTCTGCAATGCTTTAGTCATCCCATCTAAATAATTTCTATTACTTTTTCCCCATATCTCTTTCCCTTTTATGTCTACCCTATTTTAAACTCCAGATTTCATTTTATCACTCTCGTTAACTATTCCTTTTGAAGAAATTTCTATCTTCCCTAATAACTCTTGAATAATTTCCTTTACCATTCCTTTAAATGCCCCTCTTGATTCTGTCTTATTTTTTTCAAGACTAGTTACTTAAAAACTTGTCTATAGCTTAAACCAATTACATTCATGTATTCATCCTTCCCTATAAACACATTGGAAATTACTATCAACTCTTTCATGCACTCTTTTCTTTCTCCCTCTCTCTCTCTCTCTCTATATATATATATATATATATATATATACTTTTAAACCCCACGCCTACACCAGCAACCCAAGATCACATTATTTTAAATTTACTTGTTTCTGGCCAGCCTTTATCTTGTTACAGTATAAAGCCTGTGCATCTTACAACTGAAGACGTATGTGTTTGCCTTAAGATCTTTACCATATGCAGCAGTCAATGATAAGACTCCCTCATACGCCCTAATCTCATATTTAAAATATCCCTGACTGCACACTATATACAACAGCTTTTCAATATAACATGCAATTTGCATCATGAAAGTTTTTATACAAATATTAATAAGATCAAAAACTGCTTTACTTACCTCATTCTCTTCAGTGCCATTATAAACATTAATGATATAAAGTGGGCTATATGCTTTACAATTCACCTACAAGTTTAACAAAGTCAACATTCCAGTCTTTCTCAACCACTTTTTCTTGAAATGTTTATATTTCATACATCTATTCCTATATCCATATGGACTGATACTTTATGGTCTCTCATTTATTCACTAATTTCAGTATTGCTTGTCTTCTTTCTGATCATCTTCATTTCCCAACATCAGTCTTCTGTTTACGTCCAAGGTATTACTGATTCTTCTAGTCAGCTCCTGCCCTTTATTTCTATTTCACACACAATTTGCTTTGGAACAATGGAAAATGTTTCACTGGCAAAGTCTGTGAAATTTGTTAGCAGAAAAATGAGATGCAGAGTCCCCTTCTGCTTTCTATCTACACTTTGTTAAACTTTTTCCCCTCCTTAGCCTGTTCTGCATGAAAAAAAATGTCTCTAATCTTTCAGAAAAAAAGTATTCTGAAGACAGATGGATACAGCAGCTTGAATCTCACACCAGTCTCTTGACATTCTCTGACTGCTGGGAGAAACTTGCTTCTATTATAACTGGTATACAGTGAATAATCACTTTCCACATACACTGTATTGTCTCTAAATGTTAATACTTTTCCTTTCTATTACTGTTTTGTTAGAAGCTACTATTTTGGTGGAATAACTGGATCTTTGCTAATACAGGTCTTGACTGCTTTCTGATGGCCAGGTTTAGAACATGCACATTATATGCCCCTTCAAATAACAAATTCTACTGTGGAACACTGGTCCAGTTGCTTATTCAAACTTTCATAAACTTAATAGTCTTTTCCTTCCAATTTCTCTGCTGCAGCAGAAAAAGTCAAGTTTTCTCTGCATGCTTTGTCTTCTGACTACTAATTTTCAAAACAGTCCTTCTTGGAAAGCCTTATAAAGCAAGCCCTTTTCTTCATTTCACCCTCTGACTTTTGCAGTTCCATTAGGTCACCTGAATAGCTAGTTAAAAGCTTCTTCTATTTTTCTAGCTTTTTGATGTTTCAGTTGATATATTCCTTCAGTGCTCCATTTATTTTAAACACCTCTAAGGGCATTTGATTTATTTTTCCCCTAGATTACTGATAGCAATCGCCTGTGCCAAACTGAAACTTGAACTGCTTTTTGCTGAACAGCTGCAGGATTCTTCCGAAATTAAGTTTTCTCTTCTTCATTTCTGGATGATTTCTCTCAGGTTCACCTTGGTTATTCTTTGATGATATTCACACACTGTAATCTACAGCGAGAGACAGCATTGTACCAAAACTGACAGTTTCAATGGCCCCTTTCTCAAAATTCTATTTTCACACTAGGAGAGCTTAAAATCAACCTGTTGATCAATCTACAGTCATCTTGGAAGTCTTTCTACCTGCCTGTTGAAGTTGTAGTTCAAGAGTAAGTGCCATATGGTCTGAAATTAAATTTGGTATGTTTCGACCTTATCATCTTGTATTAAATGTTCCTACAATATATATTCTATCCAGTCTTGCCACACAGCAAATGTGTGAATAAAAATGTATTCCCTCACCCTGTTTCCCATTTCTATTGTATCTCTTGAAATGTGCACTCTGGAATAACTTTTTTTAAAATGTCCCCACATGCAAATGTGCATCTCCTTGGGTACCACTATCCACCTCCACTTTACCAGTGATAATATTTCTGTCCCCTGCCATTGGTAACATACCCTACTGAAAGCTCAAGATGATGTTTAACACTTTCTTTAACTCTTTTCCCATTTTTCCAGAGGCAACTATGAACAAGCTATTATTATGCCATGATCTTGTCAAAAAAAAAAAAAAACACACAAACTAGCACAAATTTCCCATAGAGTCTACTTTATCCTCTTTCACCTTAAATAGGCACCCTACTTTTATCTTTTCCTTTCTCTGTTATGGTTTGACTGTATATCCTGTAAATCTTCGTTTAATTATTTATAAATATTATTTTTTGCTCAGTATGTTTCTTCACAGCATGACAGCTTGTGGTCTGTCTGCTCTTAAATAAGCCAATGTTCTTCCATTTAAGTCTCTCCATAAAAATGTTATTTACATTCCATGAGAAGATCTTTAATCTCATATGAATTCAGTAATGTTGTTATAGTCATTTATTTACTATTTCTAATTCATTTTTAACCTTCTATTTTACTTGGTAGGTGGTACCACTGCTTTAAGGCTCTTATTGTCCCTATTGTACTCATAGCAGTTCATTTACATCCCACGTACTATTTTCCTTATTTTCTTCATTACATTACTATCGTATGTTAGTCCTCAAAGCCTGAACATAACCTATAACTTTTTGCCCCAAAAGCCCTGATACAACAAATTATGTACATTAGAATATAAGAAAAATTTCTTCCCACAGTTTTTAACAAACATTGCTCATTATAGTCTACATACACTCTCCAAAACTAAAACTAACCTTGTCCTCTACTACCTCCCTTTTCCTACTAGTACAACCACTTAAAATGAAACAAAAGAATCCCTATTTACACTTCTATATACTTCTGCATTTTCCTATAGTGTTTCTTTTCCATTAACTGCTTTCCTTCTTTTCATCCTACTTCTTTGCAATTATTTAATCTTCAATCTTTGCCAAAGCTCCTTTTTCAATACGTCTTCAGTTTAATGTACAACATATATTTTTAACATAATCCCAACTTTATTAACAACAAAGATAACCATGCATCAAATCCAAGAATTCCTTCAGCAATAATTTAACAAACATTACCATTACCATATACATGGTAAAAAACACAAAACAAAAAAAGGAAAAATATACATAGCTACTTACAAAGTGAGCTCCATTTATTACCCAAATAAAATTTGAAGTTTTATTACCATGCTTCTGAATTCTCTAAATAATTTAGTCAAGTGAGTCATCTCTGAGTGAACTTTTGCTTACTTCCCGAAAGTAATCTTTCATCACTTCTTATTCCTGCTATTGTCCTACTTCCTCCTTAGTACATGGATCATATTTCTTCCACTTCCTAGTAATTGCCTTTTCAGTCACTATCAGCAACATTTCTCACTGAACCTGTTTAAGTTCCACTTCCTCCAATAAATCTAGAATATATTGTGTAGGAGGAGTAAGTTCCTTATCCTGATCCAAAATCTGATTTGTAATTTCTTGTAAACTGAATTGAGTCAGTGTTTTGTAAGACTAAATTGCATTTACCCAGTCTCCTAATTCTTGTACTCTGCAATTCCAGCAGAATGCAGTAGCCTTTGGAAATAGCCAAGCCATCCTAACTGGAGTATAAAAACATTTGTAGAGAAACTTTCATGCAATCATCCTGAACTTCCACAATTGCAGTGCCTTAGATGGTAGTATACAAATATATCCACCCATTGTGAACAAAAAATAGTAGTGTGCAACAATGTCTCTTAATTGTGCTTGTCCTTCTCTATTAGCAACCAATCGTGCTGCTGTAAATTTTTATACAAATATGATACATAGCTCTCAACTGACCAGATTTTCACAGAATGCCCAGATTTCTGCTTCATATTTTTGGTTGGTTCCTCATGAAATTTAAGGTTTTCTGGCAAATCACTCAGAAATTAAGTCACTAAATAATAATATACATTTGAATTTTAGGCTTGATACCCTTCAGAAAATGCATGCCAACATAAATACTAATATCCTAGCAACGTTCTAAGTTTATAAGAGCAGTATTTAAAATCTGTGTCTATTTTTGGACCTTTGTCCTCCCATTATTTTAGGCTTTGTCCAGATTTCTTGTACTATGAAGTTGAGAGTTATGACATGACAGTATTCCCTTATCTGTACTTGTACCTTTCCTAATATTCACAATCAATTTCATTTCTATGGGACAGTCCTTTGTCTCCACTGTGAAACATTTGACTTCTCCAACCAGTTCTAGATATAACCTAGTTTTAGACAAAGTAATTTGAAATATTTTTGTTGCCTCTTCCCAACTAAGCACCTATTTCCCCTTGAACATCTGATCCTACAATTTCAACATGTGGAATTCTTGTGGTTCCCCCCCAAGCCCTGTCTGGCTTAGTTTTCCTTTCATTGCAGCTACTGTTGGAAGTGCATCCTTTGTCCACTTGGCCAGATATTTCTGAGCAAAGGTTTTCTTATTTTTTTTGTCCAAATACTACCAGATGATGTGGCATTTTTACCTGTTGTTATCTCAAAATGTCTTTAGCAAGTCTATCTTAACCAGGTAACTTTCTCCCTCACTATTTCTTTCTACCTGGCATAAAAGGCCTTACTTTGACATTTAAAATACCATGGTAATCTAATGGCTAAGATGTATTTGTCTAAATAAGGTGCTGCCAATCTCCCCTTTACTTTAGGCAAAACTAGTTTAGCCCATGCCAATCTTGATGATCCCCCTCCTCAAATAAAATCTCTTATCCAGTTTCTCAATAATACAAAATTCTTCCCTTGTAGGGGGTGACCAGAGAGCCTGATCCAAGTATGAAACATGTGGGTCACATTTCAATGGAGTAATTTACTCTCTGATCTAGTTCCAGATTTAAATTCCTCCATTTTGGAAGATTTGCTTTAATTTTCTGAAAGGCATTTTTATATGACTCTTTTACTAATCCATTATATGTGCTCTTAATCCAGACTTCTAAATATTTAAATTTGTCTTAATCCTTCTGTTGCAAAATCCCAGTAAGTCCAAACTCCTTGTCTCTATTTGTAATGTAACAGTTTTTGTTTTTCTTTGTTGACTTTATAACTTGAAAATTCCTGAAAGTCCTCTACCAGTATAGAAAACATCCAGATCTCTATGATGTTTATCAGTGATAAAATAACATTACTCGCATAAAGCACAATTTTTAGTTCTTGTTTCCCCCCATTAAAAGCCCACTATGTTAGAATTCCTGCTGGCTAAAATGAATAGCTCAATATGTAGTGCAAAGAGTAAGGGAGAGGGGGTCACCCTTGCCCAGTTTCCTCTTGTCAGTATAAATTCTTCCAATAGAAATGTACTAACCTTAACTTGTATACTGGAGGAGCTATAAAGTGCCCTTATCAAACTAACAGAATCATATAAAAGACACATTTCAGAAAATTAAAGCACATCTATAAAAATGTACAAATTTAAATCTGGAACTAGATCAGTGAGTAGTCCCAACTCCACCAACACTGAAAAAAGTAAACATATTTGACTATATATAAAATGTTTTCTCTGCATCCAAGCTCATCAATGGTGGTTTTGTGGCTCTGCCTCTTGTATCATCATTAATTCTCTGGTTATATTAAAAGATATACTTCTACCATGTATAAATCTACATTAGTCTTTTTGTACCAATAGAGATATCAAATGTTTTTAAACAACTGGCCAAAATGGACATGGCTATCCTATAATCATGACTTAAAACTAAAATTGGCCTGTAGGAGCCCAAAATTGTAGGGCCTAACTACCTTAAACAGAGCTGTTATTACTCCAATTTCCAGGTAATGTGAACTTTGCCTGTCAATAGGGCCTTGTTCATTAGACACACCCAAATTGCTAATAGTTTATCACCTCTCAACTGCCAAATCTCTACAGAGATCCTGTCTGAGCCTAAGGATTTATCCTTCTCCTATCTATTGCTTGTTGTAATTCCTAGAGTGATTAGCCTAGTCAAAATCTTGGAATCTACCTCTGTGACCCCAATCATAATTAACTTAAGAAATTTACAACTTTCTCGGTAGTTTCATGTTTATTTTCTGCACTGTGTACATTAGCAAAGTAACTTCTGAATCCATCTAAGATAGTATTTACATAGTATTTACTACCTTGCCCATCTTTTCATCTATAACCTGAGAGATCCTGTTAGCCTTTTGCTGTTGTAATTTTCCTGCTAAGGCTCTGATATCTTTTCAGGAGTTGGCATACAACCCTTTCAGAGCTGCTTCTTGGGTTAGGATTCTGTCATCATCTTGTTGCTAAATATCCTTTAGTTGGCATTAAAAACATATCCCATCATCTGGTGAGATGCTAGTAAGTTGTCATTCTAAATTTCTGTTACTGTCTAGTAGCCAAATGTCTATTGTTTTGAGCCATTTTGTTTTTGTCATAAAAGTGTTGTCCAAATTCTCTATAAAGTTCTAATTTAATTGTTTCCCATTCCTCTGTATGTTATGCTTATCAAATTTAAGCACAATGGAGTTCGATTTGTTGCTGAACCAACTCCTTACAGGCACCACTGTTCAGCTGATAAATAGGAAACCTCCAGTGACCTCCTTTTATTTGATTTTCTCCCAAGTTTAGTAATAACACCAAATACAAATTATCCAAAATAACAATGGGGTTTACAAATGTGTTTTCTATTAATTCAGTGTCTTCCTTACATATAAACCCTTTGAAGACTGAAGTTGGTGTTGCTAAGTAAAAGGTATACTTGAGATAGCCAGTGGGCTTTCTTAAAACTGTAAATCCATTAGTTCCATATATCCTGAAACTTTTTTTTCTTCATCACATTTTTGGCCAATTTTGACTGTACCAAGTTGGATGTCTCTCTCTCTCTCTCTCATTAAAAAAAAAAATGTTCAAATCCCCCACAGTTATTAATAATACTGTCTGAAAATATATTCACTTAGGCAATATTTTCCTAAACATTCTCAGCAGTATTTTCATTCTGGGAAAGAGCACTACAGATGCGATCTTTGCTCTGAGAGTGTTGCTGGAGAAGTACAGAGAATGTCAGAAGGAGTTGCATTGTGTTTTTGTATACTTAGAGAAAGCATATGACAGGGTGCCTAGAGAGGAGTTGTGGTATTGTATGAAGAAGTCAGGAGTGTCAGAAAAGTATGTAAGAGTGGTACAGGATATGTACGAGGGTAGTGTGACAGCAGTGAGGTCTGCGGAGGGAGTGACAAATGCGTTTAAGGTGGAGCTGGGGTTACATCAAGGATCAGCTCTGAGCCCTTTCTTATTTGCAATGGTGATGGAAAGGTTGACAGACGAGATCAGACAGGAGTCCCCGTGGACTATGATGTTTTCAGATGACATTGTGATCTGTAGTGAGAGTAGGGAACAGGTGGAGGAGACCCTGGAGAGATGCTCTAGAGAGAAGAGGAATGAAGGTCAGCAGGACTAAGACAGAATATATGTGTGTGAATGAGAGGGAGGATAGAGGAATGGTGAGGATGCAAGGAGTAGAGGTGGCAAAGGTGGATGTGTTTAAATACTTGGGGTCAATAGTTCAGAGTAATGGTGAGTGTGGAAGAGAGGTGAAGAAGAGAGTACAGGCAGGATGGAGTGGGTGGAGAAGAGTGTCAGGAGTGATTTGTGACAGACGAGTACCTGTAAGAGTGAAAGGGAAGGTCTATAAGAGGGTAGTGAGACCAGCTGTGTTATACGGGTTAGAGATAGTGGCATTGACAAAAAGGCAGGAGTTTGAGCTGGATGTGGCAGAATTAAAGATGTTAACATTTGCACTAGGTGTGACGAGGGTGGACAGGATTACAAATAAGTATATTAGAGGGTCAGCCCAGGTTGGAAGGTTTGGAGACAAAGCCAGAGAGGCACGATTATGCTGGTTTGGACATGTGCTGAGGAGGGATACTGAGTATATTGGGAAAAAGATGCTAAGAATGAAGCTACCAGGTAACAGGAAAAGAGGAAGGCCTAAGATAAGGTTTATGGATGTGGTGAGAGAGGACATGCAGGTGGTTAGTGTGACAAAGCAAGATGCAGAGGACAGGAAGAAATGGAAACAGGTGATCTGCTGAGGCGAACCCTAATGGGAACAGCCGAAAGAAGAAGATGATGATTCTCAGCAGTATTTTAGGAGGGAGTTAAATTAATCAAGCATGATAATATGGCCGTGAAATTCTCCCTTAATGGTAGCATATCTCACTGGTCCATCTTCTAGTTTCACATTAATTTTATACTGAAGTTTTCCTCTTTAAAATCTTCAAAAAGAGAAATCTGTGGTATCCCTCGAAGTCTCAGAAAAAAACAGTATGCAACCTATACTGTGTCCAAAATAAACCAAGAAGAAAATTCGCAGTGTGGAGGGTGTGATGTTCACTTCCTAAATTATCTTATGCACTTAGTTCACTTAATAAAAATCTAACTGTAAAATACAACTATAAAACATGTGCTCCAAAATAATCCAAAGGAAAATAGTAAGTAATCCACAGTTGAGTTAAAAATGGAATAACCTTTAATGAAACATACAAACAAGCGATCCTAGTTGAGTATAATGAAAGGCATCAAAAACATTCCTTACATATAATCCAGTTGTTTGAAGTAACTGAATAGTTACAGAGGGTGGTTTTGGTAAGAGCAATAAAAGCATTAAAATCATTCACCTGTCCCCCTAACACCATAATGTGATCAGAGACTGTGCTAACTAAAACTGAATCTAAAGGTACAAACCCATATGTCACTCAGTGGATAGCCAACTGGCTCACAGACAGGACCCAGGAAATTAGAATTGGGGAGTCCACCTCTATAATGAGGCCAGTCTCAAGTAGAGTCCCTCAGGGATCAGTCCTTGGACCTCTGCTTTTTGGCATTTACTTTCCAGAAGTCAAGGCCAATGTTAGTGGTCTCTGGATGACTAAATGTGCAGATGATTGCAAATTAGGAACTGTCACTGAATCTCACACTGACACAAATGTTCTCCAGGAGGGGCTGACACAGACAAATAACTGGCATCAGAGTTATGGACTAAAAGTAAACACCAAGAAATGCATAATAGTATCCTTTGGGAAGTCATCCATCCCTGGTAGAGATCATATTGACTACACACCCCTTAGAGTTGACCCAGTAGTCAGGGGCTTAGGGACACACTTAGATAGTAATCTAGCCTTTGATCATCACGTGTCTACAGTGGTGAGGAAATCATTCTATGTTGTACAACATATAAACAAAGGTATGGCATCTAAGTCCAAGGAAGTCATTGTTCCACTGTATTCAGCATTCATCAGACCTATCAATCACAGTGCACCTGTGGTATGTACCTAACCAGGCATATCTAACAATTGGAACATCCACAGAGGTTCTTCACTAAAAGAATACAGGACATAAATAATATGTCCTATGCAGACCATCTCAAGGCCCCATTCCTGTATTCTGTCTCCTACAGGCTTTTGAGGGAGGTCTATGCCTGGCATGCAAGGCATTGTCAGACCCCACTCTGATGGACCTCCAGCATACCCACAAAACAAACAGTACCAGAATTACCCATTCTAAAGACTTAAATCTTGCCTGTGGTATATATAGGACCTGCTGGAAAGATAGGTGGTGTATCCCAAAGTCTACCCCATCTATGGAACAGGCTCCCCATCCATGGGATGCAGAGTTTCTCCCTAACCCAATTCAAGTGCAACTTGGACAATTGGATGGGGAATCAGAAATTCATCCCTAGGTTGGCACCTATGTCTTTAATACAAACAGGTAACCTGTAAATGGTTCATCTTCCAGGACCATGCTTACACTTATCAATCGTATCACAACTTGTCAGAGATTTGGGATGCATGGCTAGGCTTAAAATGGCCCTTGTGGTCGTTAGCCTTGTAAACACCTATGAACCTATAGAAAGCTTGAGACAAATTACAGTCTCATTTGTATAGGCTAACCAACTAATCATAACTTATTATTTAAGAAACCAAAATAACTAAAAAATTATCTTTTTGTTAGTCAGTCAGTCATTTTTTAGTTAGCTGAGAGTATTCAATTAGGTGAGAGTATTGGTTCTCAAACCTTGTGCCATGCAAACAAAATGTGCTTGTACTCAGTGTACTGCACATTCATTTAATACTCTCACCTTTTTGTCTATACCTGTAAGGTCATTCATGTTCCAAAATAATATGTTTATTATAGACATTATGATAAGAAGTTATTATTCCCACCTATTATATATGACAGCTTTTTAACATGTCCGTTTCCAGCTTTTGTGTAATATACACCCAATAATGTTTGGCAGGTTGATCCTCCACACAATTGTCTCATACCATCTCCATTTGAACCTATGTCACATTTTACAAGAACTTTTGTTTTAATGAAACCCTCAAACACACACTCAGAATACCCCATAACCTATTAATTTGAAAACAAACACAAGACTATGTATATCTTCAAATAATGAAATTTAACTCTTCTAATGGGAACAAATGTCCCAAATCAGAAGCTGCACCCACAGACATTAACTAATCTATAATTAGGGTTATTCATGCTAAAGTGTATGTTACAGCCTGTGCTCCTACTTACACTAATTGCTGTCTGTTCTTGTCTTATCTTTATTCCCCTTCTAGAAGTGAAAAGCAGGTTAAATGTTTTCAAAAAAACTTAATTTTTTTAGCCTTAATGAAAAAGCGTACTGGCTATCTTTAAATACAACTACATTTTACATTGTTCTAGTAAATGGATTAATATATCTAGTTACCAGAAAAACTGTTCTTATTCACCTCCAATAATTTCAGACTTTCTTTTTACTAAGATGTTTGTCCTTGCACCTTTCAATTTTACATTTTTCTTAGTAAAAAATGCCCAGGCCTCTCAATTTATTGCCTTCACCTATAGTCAGCTTGTTGCCATGGGAACATAAGTATAGAATGTACTACTCAACTAACATTGAACGTCTATTTGAGAAAGGAAAACCGTGCATAACATTGTGGTCTCTCATTTTAAAAAAAAAACTTTCATTCGATTAAGCTATGGCATTCATCTAGACATTTACCCATGCAAAAATAAAACACTTCAGCTCTACACACATTATAATCTGATGTCTTTTTCATCCATTCCATAATCATTGGGTTTATGATCCGACTTTGGTCATTTCTCAGATGTTGGATCTGTAGCTCAAGCTCCTTCCCTTACTGATAATCCTCTCAGAAGTCCCAGATTACCTCACATCTCATTTGCCACTTTCAGCAACCAGATATTGTTGTTTAGAGGCTCAAGTTTTTGGAATTTTTAAGATTACCCTCTTTCTTCAGGGTCTTTTCATATCTCTCTCTCCTTCTACCTCCCCTGTAGTTATAAAAAAATAAAGATTTTTAGATATATTGTTGCTGTTTCTTCAAGGTTTAGCACCCCACCCCTTCCCTTTCTTCTTTTTACTATTTATAATAGTGTTGGTACTATTGTAAGTATTTTCTTTTCCATTTAATGGGGAATTTCTTGGTACCATTGCTGGTAAATTGCTTGTTTTTGATCTGTGGCCTGTCTTTGTGTGTTTGAAATTCTTTCAGGATTGTTTTTTTCTTTACTGGCATAATGTCAGACAAGTCTCCATGTTTTACAAAATGCTCATTATGTGCGCAAAAAATACCTAACTCAGATGCCCACTCAGCATGCATTTACTTTCCTGGGGCTGCTCTTCTCCACGGTGAGTGTAAAATTTGCTCCAGCTTCTACCATAAAGCCGTGGTTAAACACAGGAAAAAGCTAATTCTTTAAGGGACTGCAACCTTCTTCTTCTTCTTCCTCGGTATCTGGAACTTCCCCCTCTGCAAGTAAACCATTGGAAAAATCTCAGGGAGAAAGGGGACAAGTCTAAGGAAAATTCCAAATAAAAGCCTAAAGAGTCAAGGAAGCACTCTCCTTGCTCGGCATTAGCTTCAACTCTGCCTTCCAAGATATCTCAAGATTAGGATCTGTCCACCGCTTCAGATCTGAGAAGCTGTCTGCATGCAAGTCTCATTCCCATAAACAGCCTTGGTTCTCTCAAAAACAAACTGCATCAAGGCTACATTCTCTTCTATAAGAAATTTCCCATAGAGTTTCTAGACCTCCAAATACTTCCTCAAACTTCAGGTCTACCGGGAACCTGTCTGAAGCAAATTTGGACAGGATGACAAAAAAACTTCTTAGGACCCAAATTTAGTTGTGGGTACTTCAGTCTCTGTCTCCCATTGGATCCCCAAGCTTCAGACCAGTGCAAACCCCTTTAGTGACTCCTATTCAGATCCACCCTTCAAATTTTGGAGATTCAGGTCTGAGAATTATAAGATTCTCTGGGTCACATCTGAAAACCTGGCCTTCAACTCAAATGTCTTCTGTGACGCAAGTGGAGCTGACCTTGCCAGAGCTGGAAGGATCTCAGCACCAGATCTGAGGGTAGAGGTTTGGCTCAGAGGTTTTCACAGCCATCCCTTCCTCTCAGTACCACTGTGCTAGATAGAATGGCTGTCACCTCTGTGTCGAGGCAGGGTCATGGGGAAGTCTTGGACTTCTCCAGGCAGGTGATTTCTCCTATTGGAGCAGTCCTGGGCTCTTCACTGGCATCTGTTTTCAAGGCAGAAGAGAGAGCTCTCCACATGACTGGAAACAGGACATCCTTACTCCCCTCAGGTCCTCCCTCTCCACAACTGTGTTAGGTGCTGAGTCTGCTCATTCTGTCCCATTGGGGCAGCCAATCCAACCTTGAGACAGTCATTTTGCAAGACTCCACCACATTTCCATGTCCAACATGGATCACCAATGCAAGGATGTTCCTCAGAAGCATAAGTGCAAGAGGTGGCACATTCATTCTACACAGGAATCTTTAATAGAAGACACTGACTTCGATGAAGGGAAGGGGTCACCTTGTGCAGATGCCTCATTTGGTGACATTTTTGAGCTTCTGAGGTAGCAAGGTGGATGGGCTTCTGAAGTCCTTTCCCATAAGGACTCTGTGTTTCTTGAGGCCTTCAGACCTGGCTCATCTATGTTGAGAATTGGTGCCAACAGACAAAATGGAGGACCTCATTTCCTGTCAGTCTTGGAAGGCTTCAGATACCATGCAACCAATTCCAAAGAAACCAGATAAGTACCCTAGCTGCACCCAAGGATTGCACCCATTGGAGCAAGGGTTCTCCAGTTGATGTCTTGGTAGTAGTATGAGCCATCAAGAAAGAACTTGCCTAGGAAAGTCCCTCTCTGTTTCCCCCTAACAGAGTCTAGGGCCCTGGACAAATTCAGGAAATGAGTTTTTGCTTCATTGACCTCTGCACTACAGATGCTCAATTACCTGGCATATTTTACAAGATTTCAGTGGAACTTGATAAAGGAGCTTTCCAAACCCCTCGCAGGGTCCATGTCTATGGAGGATAAAAAGGCTGTCTCTTCACACTTGGAAAACCTACAGTCCTCATTAAACACTTCCATGTGGCTGATTTCATATGCTACTATTAAAAGTGCTTTGAGAGCGGCTACACCATACATTACCATTAGGAGGCACACCTATCTACAACACTGTGACTTTGTGGAACCCTAAAAGACATCCTTCATTAATGCACTCTTTGCTGGATCTACACTATTTAGACCCAAAGTTAGAGAGACTCTCTCTAAGAGTGAACAAGATGGAAAAACCCTATTTGCCATAGATATATGTTTTTCCACCCCTTGGAAGACCTTTGCAAGAAACCAGAAAGGGGGTAAAAGGATGTGGTTCCAGAAATCCCAAGGGTTTTCCCAGGACACCCATGGAGACTGATTCTCCATGGCAGAGGAGAGAACTCTAATGGCAGATGTCACCCATGTGTTAGAGGGGGCCCACAAAATCAAGGATTCAGAGGTCCCTTTTCCAAGAAGCCTTTTCAGCTTCCCTAAACAGCTGTCCAACTGCTACACTCTGTAGGCAGTTTAGGTATGCTTATTTCTGCACCTGGAGACCTCAACATCCATTACTAAAGATGTCCGGATGCAGAAAATAATTACCAGAATATTTTCCCTTTTCCCTTCCACTTATTCCACAAAAATTGCTGATGTACCACCCAGTCAGAGGAAGGAAGCAATGCTAAGAATAGAAAAGCTGCTAGAGAAAAATAGCCATCCAAAAGGTCCCACCAAACCAGCAAGGGTTTTGAACCTACTCAGGATTCTTTTTGGTGTCAAAGAAAACTGGGAACTTCAGATCAATACTGGACTTAAGCCACATGAATCAATTTGTCAAATACTTGAAGTTCCAAAGGGTCACAATTCAGTCCATTCTCCAGGGCTGACCTTTTGTTATACCTTTGCCCAAAGCCACAGTGACCATAGAAGCTTCCCAGTTGGGGTGGGGTGGGGAGGGGCATTACTGGGACAGACAGTCCAATGCACATGGTCCCCCTTAGAAGCAAGCCTTCATATCAATAGCCTAGACATGACTGTGATTCAGACCTTCAAGGGACAATTGCCATACAGGCAGACAACAAATCAATGGTCTAGTATTAGGAAAGAACACTCTCTTATCCACTGTGTTGTGAGGTAATGAGTGTGTGGCATTGCGCAATCCTTTCCAACTGCTTTCTTTTGGCAATGCACATTCCAGGGAAGTCCAATGTTCTAGCAGACAGACTGAGCAGATCTATTCTCCTGCCTCATGAGTGGTCTCAATCCTTCAGTGGTGGAACAGAATTTTCAACAATGGGACCAAGCAGGCTGTGATCTCTTTGCCTCTTCCCACAATTTCAAATGCTCTGATTTATGATTGGCTCCGCTTTCTCCTACATTCTTATACTCTGATGTCCCTCATACCCAAACTTCTTTAGAAAGACCAAGGTGATCCTCACTGCTCCATTCTGGCTTTGCCAAGTGTAGTTCCCTTTCCTATGGCCTCATCTGGTATAGTCTTCCTTGGGTTCTGATTCCCTCCAGAGATCTACTACCTCACCTAGACATTCAATCCATCCCTCAAGCTAACTTCTTGATTTCTCCACTTCCTTTGATGGCTAGACAGTCCAGGATTTCAATGCAAGTACTACATATCCTTACTTCTTTCAAAAGAACTCAATTAGGAAAATAAACAACGGTTAAATTTTCTGGCCTCCATTTTCCATTCTGGTACAACTTACTCCACAGTCAAGGTCCATCTGGCTATATTCTCTATGCAAAGCCTTTCTTAAAGGTACATTTTTACTTAGACCACCTGTCGAGGGTCCTACTCCTCCCTGGGATTTGATAGCTTTCTCCAGGCCCTAGTCAACCTCCTTTTCAATCAGCAACAAATGTTGGTTTAAAATTTTTGTCATGGAAAATATTTCTAGTTGCTATTACATCTGCTAAATGAGTGTCTGAACTACATGCCTTGTCCTGCCAGTCTCATTATATTATTTTTCACGAAGACAGGGTTTCTCTCTGCGTCAACCTTTCCTTTCTTCTGAAGGTGTTTTCTGAATTCACACTTAACCAGTCCATAAATTTACCAGTGTTTTTTCAAAATTTTCTAATAAAGAGGAAAATATGCTTCATATGTACGATGTACACAGATAGCTGACATTTTACCTCCACAGAATGAAAAACTGATCCAATTTCCTGAAAGTTATCTCCTTTTCAAAGGCTAAGTTGGGGCAACCTGTGTCAAAGGGTACATTAGCATGAGGGCACATTGACTGCATTTCTTATGTTTATAAACAAAAATGTTTTTATTACCAAGACCATCACAAGCTCACTTCACGATGTCAGTTTCAACTATCTCTGCCTTTCTATCCAGAACTTCTACATATTACATTTGTGCTGTTGCAGCTTGGTCCAATATTCATACTTTCAAAGTTCATTAACATTGGATATTATATTCAGGACCAAGGTAGCCTTTGGTTCTGCAGTACTCTGGAATATCCTTCCATGACACCACCCTAGGGTTACACTAGCTAGGGACTCTGTCTCAATTGTTGAGGAATGGAAGACAGATAAAAAAGTTATGTATTGACCATAGCAATGCATCTGTGTTGCCTGTTTTCATCCTCAAATTCCCCTCCCTCCTACCCCCTTCCTTTGCAAGAAGATGCTATTAATCTTCTTTTTGGTAATTACTTGGTCTTATTCCTTTTCTCTGAGCTCCATATGCTTTTATTATCACAGGCCTACAGTATTTTTTTTACTGTTTGCAAATCCCTTTTCTTTCTGTATTTTTGATATTGGGGAAAACTTGATCTAAAGTAATCTGGGGCTTGTGAGGGGATTATGAGCCGAGGAAGGATGAAATCAGACAACACAGATGCATTGTTATGGTAAGTACATAACTTTTGTTTATATTCAGTGCACTTTTACACCCCATCTCCCATCCCAACAGCCCAAGAGTACAATCCCATTAAGTCAAATGTGCTTTTGTCCACTCTTTCTTCTCTTTTTACATTGTAATACCTACATGTCTTAAAACTAAAAAAGGAAAACTACTTATTTCTTTTGTATCTTCATTACACACAACAATCACTAAACATTCTTTACTATATAACATCCAATTTATATCATGGGATGCTTTATATTAATACTGTTAAGAACAAAAAACTGTTTTTATTGCAGTTACTTTTTCTTCCACACCCCTTTTACTGTCCTTCCAAACATCAATGACATGAAGTGGAGCACATCTGTCAGTCCCTCCACAGATTTAACAAAGGCAGCAAAAAATTCAGTCTTTCTTAGCCTGTTTATCTTGAAAAGCTATATTTTACAAATGTGATTGATGGTCTGTAGTCTCACATTTATTAATAAATCCATGCAACCATTTGTAAGGACACCAAAAATAAACTTGTAAAAAAACTGTAGTGGATGCCCAAATAAGCAGTAGAAACACATTAAGCTCCACACATATAATGAAATGAAAATCAGGTACCAAAGTCTTTAATTAAGCGCTTTCATCCCCTGTGTGAACCTTCAGGGACTTCATCAGAACTAAATAATCCCCTTCAAGTCAAACCCTTTTTATACATACATAATTGAATCAATTAAACAATTAGGTAAATAATTGATTGGTAAGAACATTTAAAGACATACCATAAAATAAAAAAAAAACATTACATACTATGTAATAATAAACATAATCCTTAAAAATGCTCCTTTAAAAAATGCATATAAAAGTAATGAAATTAAAATATAATTAAAATATGAATACTTGTAGCTTAGATATCCCAATCAAATGTTGTTGTATAATATCTTAAAATACTAATGTTTTTTTTCCCAGCACTGGAACCAAGGACACAATCATTTAAACCAGGTTTCACCAAGGCATTAAGCTTAATAATCCAGTGGAATTCTCTCAGGTCAACCTGAAGTTCCCACCAACCACCTCTCAAATTGTGTGGGACAACTTCTAATATTCCAAACTTGAATTTTGTGTCCCCTTGACAAGTTAGTGTATGCATATAAAGGGCATTATTTATGGTTTATTTGGCAATAGCATATAGGTGCTCCTATATTCTAGTTCTAAATTTCCTTTCCATTTTGCCAAGATAAAAATATAAACATGTTTGAAAATGGAAATGTAAACACCTTTCATATTGCAATTACCTTTATGCAAAGGAATGTCCCTACTGATAACTTCAATGTGCACTACATCATTTTCCAAAACAAAGGGGCATTGATTACATCGACCATATCTAGTGGTTCCCTTAGTTGACAAGGTTCTAGGTGAAATAACATGTTCCATCAAGTATTTGAAAATTTTGCCTGCTTTGTACATAAAGCTTGGTAGTTGGCCTAAGATGTTAAATATATCTGTGTTACCTTTAAAAATGTTCCAGTTCCTTTTAATAATATCCCTAAGTGTTTGTTCTCCTACACCAAATGGGATGACCATACTTGTGTTGTACCCCACCATTCCTATTTGTTGGATGTTCGATTTTTGGATTATCTCACCACTACCTAATATGGACTTATATTTTATCCCCCATCCTTCTACCATTTGTTTCACAACCCTATCAAGTATCCCACTAGGGTACCCCCTTACCCTAAACATTTCTGTAATATTAGCTACCTCGTTCAAAAAAGTATCTCGTGTAGAGCACATTCTTCCTGCCCTTACCAACTGCCCTTTAAAGATGTTTCTCTTAGTATGGAAAGGGTGACTACTTTGGAAATCAAGGTAAACTATTAGAGAAGGTTTCCTTCCTATAAATTCTGGAAGCAAATCTATTATTAGACGTGTCCTTAGAAATCATCACATCCAAATAATTAATCTTATCAATAGAATGGTTAGCTGTGAATTTAAAAAAATGGACATATTTGGTTAATGCAATCCAAAAAAAACATTTAGATTAACTTGAGAATCCTTCCACAGAATAAAAATATCATCCAAAAAACGATAGTAAGTAAACTACAACTGTTGGTAACTGCTTGCAAAAATATATATCTTTTCTCATGAGTAGAGGACCAGACTGGCATAAATGGGGGCACATGTTCATCCAGGGGATGAAAGCACTTAACAATTAAAGACTTTGGTACCTGATTTTCATTTCGTTATATGTGTGGAGCTTATGGTGTTTCTACTGCTTGTTTGGGCATCCACTACAAATTTTTTTTACAAGTCTCACATTTACTCACTAAGTTCAGTGTTGCTAGTCTTCTTTTTGTTCATCTTAATCTCCCAACACCAGATTCCTGTTCAAGTCCAAGGTACTCGCGATTCCTCTGGTCACCTCCCGTGCTTTTTTTCTCTCTCAAGCATTTTCCTTTGGAACACTGGAAATGGTTTAGCAGCTTTTTAATTAGATGAATGAGAAGCACAGTCCCCCTCTGTTTGATGGCTCATTTTCTTTTTGTTGGACAAATGTTTGCATTTCTTCCTTAACCTGCATCAAAAAAGGACTTTGATCCACCCCCCTGCCTCTTGACACTCACTGATTACTAGAATAAATTTGCTTCTCTTCTGCCTGGTGTACAGTGAGTAATCATTTTCCACAAACACTCTACTGTTTCCAATTTTTAATATTTTGCTCTTCTGCCACAGTCTTGTCAAGATTAATTCTTTCTGCTGGTGTGATTACATCTTTACTAATACAGGTTTTGGCTGTTTTCTCATGGCCAGATTTGGAGCATACACATGACATGCCCTTTCAATTCACATGTACCATAGTGGAATGCCAGTCCAATTTAGTTCTGAAAATCTGTTTTTCTCTGAATGCTTTGTCTTCTAATTAGCTATTTTGAAACCATTCTTCTTGAGCAATCTCATGCTCAGCCAGCCTTTTCTTTATTTTGACCCCTGATTTTTACAGTTTTAGCATTTCACCTGAATAGCTTTCTACAACTTCTTCCTTTTTTTAACCTTTTGAGTTGATATATTCATTGTTTTATTTATTTTAATCAGCGCTGAGCATATTTGACTTTTTTCCTCTAAATTAGTGGAAGCCATCTCTTGCACCAAAGCTGAAGCTTGAACTGCCTTTTGCTGAACAGCTGCATTCATCTTCCCAGTAAGTGATTTTTTTTCTTCACCTTTTCTAGTTAATTTCCTTTCAGGCTAAGTTTCTTCTTTGCTGGCATCCAGTCAGTGTTCTTACTAGTCAGTGACTGAATTGTACTAAAACAGGCAGAATTATTGGCCATTATTGCTCAGTTTATTTTTTCACACAAGGGGAGCCAAAATTAAGCTGTTGATCAGTGGAAAGCCACATTGCACATTTTTATCAGTAAAATTATGTTTACAGAGTCTTCCAATGTTTGTAATCAACTGTTCTTTTTATTTGCAAACATTTCGGGCATGGGTATTTTAGTGATGACAGTCGTTTACTGATGTAGCTGATCTTTCTAGTCATCTCTGTAGTGCCATAACTGGATGTGAACATACAACATACCTTGAGTATAACCTTGCTTTAATAAACTTTTATCCTCTTAATTGCTATTTTTTCTAAGCTAGTTGAATGCAGATTTTGAATCAGACAGACATTCCTGGAAAGCATACACAAAATACCATTGTGTAAGAACTTGCATAGCAGACATTCAAATGATCAGTTTTGAAAGTATTACTAATAGATAGGATATCCTGCTAGGAACATACATATGTCTGACCAGGATAACAAAGCCATTTATTTTACATTTGTTAACAGGGGGTGTCTGACTGAGCCGAAAAGGCCCCTTTTCAGCAGAGGCCCAGGGAGAAAATCTCCACAAAGAAAAATTGCAGACACATTTAGTTATTTAGACATGATCAGTATACACACAAATTACAAGAGACATGTTTTTACAGTGGTATGCGGCACATAGTTACAGTGGAGAGAACAAACAAAAAAAATTAATTTTAAAAATAAAGGTAATTAATAGATTTGTGGTGTACAGCTGAAATTTGGAACATAGGTAGAATACATACATAGTACACGGGTATAGTACATACATTGTAGATTAGCCAGTGTTTGTGAGTAACATTGAAAACTATTATCAAGTGCTCTAGATTTAGTATGTATATGTTATCCGCTTTCACTAGCCTGGGGAGCAATCATGGCACTGCCAACTTTGCTTGAGATGTTGCCTGATGAGGTCTTTAAAGGAGGCTTTGGATGATGTGTTTTAAATGCTAGTAGGGACAGAGTTCCATTTTTTAGCCACTGAACTATTATATAGTACAGCTCCAAAGCTATTGTAGCTGTTGTTGACTTCTAGTAGTAGTTTGCTTGATGATCTAAGAAGCCTTTTGGCTGAGTGATGTTACTAGGTTTTTGAGGGCAGGACACTTATTGGGGAGGTAATAGATAGAATGACAGTGGCAGAGCTGATTGTAGGTTAGGAGGTTGGGCAGTTCAAGCAAGTGGAGCTGTCTCAAAGCAGTACAGTGATGAGTTCTATATGAGCAATTTGCAGCAAAGCAGGCTTCCATTTTGCTTAGTTCAGTTTTGTTGAGATTAGTTAGAATGGGAGATGCATAGAGTAGGGTGGATAGAAGTTGGGAGCGAGCAATGGCTGATCTTGTGTTGTTGGTAAGAAATGGTTTGATATGGTAGAGTGACCCCAGTTTGGCATGTACTTTTTTAATAGTTAAGTTGAGATGACTATCAAATTTTAGGTGGGAGTCTATGGTTATTCCCAATAGCTTAGCCTGTGCCACTGGAGCAATTGGAGTAGCATTTGTGGAGTAGATAGTGAATTGACTGTTAGTGTTTTTGTTAGAACTGGTTATAATCATAAGCTGAGTTTTCTTTGGATTGAGGATAAGTTGGGCTTTGGTAAGGTAGTTTTCAATGTCAGAGAATGCTAGTTGAGTTGTTTACAGGAGGGTGGGAATGTTTTGTGTAGCACAGATTAAGGTAGTGTCATCTGCATACTAAATTGTAGATGCATGCTGTGTGGAGGTATGGAGGTCATTTGTGGAGACTGTGAATAGTAGTGGTCCTAAGATAGAACCCTGTGGGACTCCTACAGTTATGGGCAGCTGAGGAGAGAGAGAATGTTCCCATTTCACAGCTTGGTACCTGTCAGTTAAGTAGCTTTGGAGCCAGGTAAGAGTGGAATTTGATAGATGATATTGGTTTAGTTTGTTTAGCAGGATTTGGTGTGAGACTGTGTCAAATGCTTTGGACATATCCAAAAAAAGAGTTGTCACTTGTAGGCCTTCATTTTTGAGACAATTTACTGTGTCTGTGAAGCAAAGGAGGGCTGTAGTGGTACTATGGGCAGGTCTGAAACCATGCTGCGTCGGTGATTGCTGTCTAGGAGATAGTTTAGCATCTGGGTATGGATACATTTTTCTAGGATTTTGTCCAGGGGGGAGAGTAAAGCAATGGGTCTGTAGTTATTAAGTTCAGTGGAGGTCCTGCCTTTATGTATGGGTGTAACATAGGATATTTTCCAGATATTTTCCAGAGTTTGGGCACATAGTTTTCAACAATTGATCTGTTTATGAGAGTGGAGACTGGGATAGCAATAGCATCTGCTGTGAGTTTCAAGAAATAGCTGGAGAGCATGCTTTTGATTGAAGTGGTGGAAACTGTTTTGAGGGTAAAGCTTGTATTAGTGTTATTTGTGTTGGGGGTGATAGTGAGGAAGGAACTGTCATGTGATACTAAGGATAGAATTGAGTTCACAAAGTGGGAGTTGAATTGTGTTTCGATGGGAACTTTAGTGTCAGGGGTGATTGGTTTGGGGGTAGCCTTTTGGATGGATTTTAGTAGCTGGTTTACATTTTTCCAAAATTTTTGCGGGTTGTGTTGGTATTTAGTTTGTAATGTTGTGTAGTAGGATTTTTTGTCCAGCCTAATGCATTTTTTGCACGGTTGCGCAGTTCTTGGTACTTAGTTAGGCTTTGTGTTTCTTTGTTTTTTTGATAGTAAAGCCAGGCAGTGTCTCTGGACTTGAGGATTTGTTTGGTTTCTTTACTGGGTCAGGGGTTTGTAGAGGTTCTAACCTTGATTTTGTGCAATGGAGCGACAGTGTCTAGGCGTTGTAGAAATGTTTTGTTGAAATATGCTACAGCCTGGTCAAGTGGGAGGGTTTTTAGGGGGGTCCAGTCACAGTTACAGAGTAAAGTGTTGAGGACCTCAGGAAAGAATTTTTTTGTGTTTCTAGTGGATATATAGTTAGTGGTTTTGCATATGCTTGTTCTACTACGTATGAAGTATATTATGTTGTGGTCACTTACGGTGTCTGGGAGACTGCCTGTGTGAGGGTACAATGTGGGGTTGTTAGTTAGGACCCAGTCAAGGATGGATTCCCTTTTAGATTTTTTTATCACATCTAGTTGGAATTTGGACTAGCTGCTGGTAGCCATGGAGATTTATTAGATTACTAGGTGGTTCTGATATACAGGTGAACCAATCTAAGTTGAAATCCCCCAGAATAAGGGTTTCTTGTGAGTATGTGGAAGAACACCAGGATAAGAAGTCTTCAAGGCTAGCAGGTGTATTACCAGGTGGAATATAGGTCCCAATTGTGGTGATGACCTTTTTAGGGTGAAGTTGAAGTTGTGAGATAAGTATGTCCCAATTATTGGAGGAGGGGTAGGAGTTTGGTAATTGATGGACAGTTAAGTTGGACTTGTAGAGTAAGGCAGTTCCACCCCCTTTACGAAGTGGTCTGTCTTATCTAATGATATTGTAGCCAGTAGGGAGAACTTCTGAGTTAGCTATGTTTTTATTTAGCCAGGTTACTGTTAAAGTAACTATGTCTGGGGAGTAGTGTGCTATTGTGGCCTGGAGTTCAGGTATTTTATTTTTGATACTTCTAATATTAATATTTAGCATTAAAAGATGGTTGATTTGCTGCTGTTGTTGATTTGCCCAGGGATGAAGAAAGTAGGGGTGTTAGGTTCTGACATTTGTGTTGGAGCAGTTTGTGTTGGACAGGATGGATTTGGGCCTGGGTTGGGGTGGATATCCCCACTTATGGTGAGCCTGGAGTTAAAATGGTTATACAGATGTTGGAGTTTGGTGAGGAGTGTGAGAAAGTATTGTGTTTTTTTTGGAGTAGGAATGAGAGCATATGTGTTTAGTTCTGAATTGGTCCGTTATGTAGTTCTTGAATAACTGTGGGCAGATATTATTATAATGTGTGGTGTCTGCATACGAGAGTGCATAATGCAGTGTTGTGCTACTAAGTTTAGGGATATTGCTAGAGTGATAACATGTGGTGTTGTAAAGGATTATGAGAAGACAGACTAGACTTAGTTGCGTGATAGTCATGGTTATAAAGTTTAAGTTGTTTCTAGGTGGGGGGTCTGAATAGGAATTATAGGGATGCACTATATGTGGATGGGGAAGTAGTGTGGGTGATGTAAAAAATGCCTACTGGAATGAGAGTGATTGGGAGTATTTTGTGTGGAGCAAGTTGGTGTGGTATAATGTGATATGACTTCAGGAGCTGTGATTGGTGGAGGTAATGTGAGGGTGAGCTGTGGGTGTGCTGTCATTACTATAAATGTAGAGGTACTGGGGGCAGGAGGGAATAGGGGGCAGGGAAGCGGAGAGAGCCCGAGCGTTAGCAAGGGCGAAAGGAGTGGGGCAGAGCCAACCAAAACAAGAGAAAAAAGTAAGTATTACTTTACGAATCTGAACACTTTTAAAACAAATTCCTGAGGTCTAATGGCTTACCGGCAAACAGAATGTAATTGCTGAAGAGCACTTGTGTCCTGGTGGGAGACTAGAAATTTAAAGATGGCTCCATGCTCAGCAGGATTCTAATATAGACTTTGTATTGGGGGAGGGAGATAGCACAATGGGTGTAAACCAAGTGGAATGCAAAGAAACCAGAGAGGCAATCAGTGGAAATCAGTGAAGGCCACAGAGGGGGTAAGTAATAATTCAAACTACCTGTAAAGTGAAGGAGAGAAGAGACAGCAAAGTTTATTAAGGTTGGGAGTGTGTCTTTACATTGACTTGCTGATTAGTAACCAGTTTGTGCACAGATTATAGTAGGGAGATACATTAGCAATGAAGGGGAATGTATAGAGATGCAAATAAACAGGTGGGCCTCCAAGTGATACAAACTAAGGCAGAAAGCACTGGCCTAAGCATGACCTAAGCATGCCAAGGGTACAAGCTAAATAAGGTTGTGAAGTACCCTATGACTTTCTTGACCTAGGTCAGAAAGCCAGAAAGACAACAAAGACAAGAGATCGTAAAAAACATGTCAACCAAAAGAAGGGAGAAGGACAGGATACTACTTTAGCCCAAACAGAAAATAAGACAAAGGAGGGAGACAAGTAAGTGATAGGGATGGATTTAATACTTCAAAAGTGATCAGTTAGATATCTACAATTATGGTAAGTTCGTACACAACTGTACTATGTCCTTTCCATGCGGACTACTACAGTATTACTAAATAGGATGAGTCTCAAACCTTTTTAATTCTATATAGGAGAAATGAGAGCTGGAGTCCAAGTTTCCTGCAAGATGGACCCAGCAAATCCAGCCTTAGGCCTATAAATGGCATGAACATGGTAATGTTTGTAAAAAAGTATGCACAGATGACTAAGTACTTGCTTCCAAGAAAGATCTGGAATTAAGACCCTTAATAAAAAAAGCCACCAGAATAAAAGCAGCTCTGGTAGTATGAGCTTTGATCAAACATATAAGCTCCTTGCCATGAAAAGAGTAACAAAGGAAATGGCAGTGAACATCCAATTGCAAACAGTTTGCTTGACAACAGAAAGGCCCAGCTTTTCACCCTGAAAGGAAATTAAAAGCAGGTCCAACTTTCTGATAGATTTAGTTAGTTGCATTTGGACATCTAAAGAGTACAGAATTCTCCTCCCTTGTTTTGAGGGGAAGGAAAAAGATGAGGAAATTAATAGTCTGGTTCAAAGACATCTCACTGATCACTTTTGGTATAAAAATAGGATTAGTTCTGAGTGTAACCCTATCTTTATGAAAAGAACAAAAAAGGAGAAACTGTGAGAGTTTACAAATCAAAAACACTGTTAGCAAAAGGACCACTAGCAGGACCATCTTCCAGGTAGAAAACTTTCATGAAGTAGTGGAGGCAGGTTGAAAAGTGGGAACAGTCAACTTTTCCAAGACATAATTCAGGTCCAAATGAGGATGAATGGATTTTCTAAGGGGTCTCTGATGAAGAGCACTTTACAAATTGGTTGACCTCAAAACATGAAGACACAGGTGGATCTAAAGGGAGGCAGGCAGAAACGACTGGCAAATGTGCTTTTACAGTGGAATATGCCAACCCCTGAACTGAGCAAATCAGACAAATAAGACATAATAAGAGGGATACCCACTAGATAATGGTTGTGATTCTTCTTGTGGCATTAAACAGAAAATCATTTTCATTTGGAAACACATTTTTTGCAGCATGTTTCCTAGCCTCCTGCAATATCATCAGTATGCCCTCTGAAAATAGGTGTGTCTAAAGGGTATTAGAATCTGATCACTCAAAGGGGTAGATTCAGGATCTGAAGACTTGTTGTATTAGTGAGCCCTTTTGCTATGTGAGCATGCCCATCCTTGGAGGTAACTTGTGGTGACTGCCCTGGACCAGGTGAAAGACAAGGCAGAACTAATGCTGTTTGGGTCAAAAGGGAGTCACCAACCAAGATTTTTGGCTTGTCCATTTTGATTTTCAGGAGAATCCTGGGAATCACAGGAAGGGGGTGGCATAAAGGAATCTTCCTTTCTAGGAAAAAAAGACATAGCATCCATTTCCCAAGCTCCAGGGTATGGCATTCTTGAACAAAACAGTCTGAGATGTCTGTTCTGACTGGGGGAAAAGAGATACATCTGAGGAGTACCCCACTGATAAACAAAATGAAGGAAGACCTCTCTGTTCAGCATTCATTCATGAGGGTCAGACTGGAATTTCCTCTATAAATCTACCACTGAATTCTCCTCTAAAGGAATGTAAAATAACTGTAGACACAGAATGTGTTTATAACTATGTACCAAGCAGTCATTTACAACTTGCAAAGGTAATAAGATATCATCCCAACTTGCTTATGTACCACATAACTGGCTTTGTCTGAATATCTAAATGGTGCCTGGGGACCAATGGTAATGTAGGGACTGAAAAGCTAAAATCACTACTGTTATTTCTCTGATATTTATGTGGTGGCACTTGTCCTTCCTAGACCATACATTCTGAACCTTTACATTCATGGAACAGACTCCCCGGGCTAGGTCCAAAGCATCTGTAAAAAGGTTTTGGCAAGGGGAAGAACTAAAAAAGGCACCCCTGGGTTGAGAAATATATCCAAGTGACCAACCAATGAAGCTCCCTTTTGATGAATGTTAAGAGAGGAACTGGAAAGTTCAGATGTCAATGCTGTATCCTGATTGATTTTAGATACCATTGAATCTTCCTCATGTGGAGTCTGAACCAAGGAATCATGAAAATAGTGAAGCCATAATCCCAGGGCTCTCGAGATCTCTCTTGCTGAGGTCACATAAAGTACAGTTGTGTACACTTACCATAAATGTAGATGTTCGAGTGTATTCACTGTTGCAGTCATCACATTTGGGTTATCCCTCCAGGGTAGCCCTTGGCTGGGCCGAATACCAGAGGCTTAGTATTTCTGTTTCAGTTGCTGTCACTTCAGGACTGATGTCAGGTCATCAGTAGTACAAAAAGTAAGACAGCCAACACCATTACATCAGTTTTTCTTCCCTAATCTGTCAGGAGCCCCTAAGTAGGATCCAGGTTCTGGTGGAAGAATCCCACCAGTAGAAAATAAATACCAATATGTCCCTTGTAAGTATAGTGAAGAAAAAAGGGGGATGGTGGGAGGGAAACCAGGACTGCAACAGTGAATACATTTGAATAACTACAGTTATGGTAAGTGTACACAACTGTACTATGTTCTTCGTGTTTCACTGTTGCAGTCATCACATTTGGGTTGATTCCCAAAGCTGAGGAAAAGGGTGGAGGCAGTCAAGGAAACTAGGGGCTGGCTAGGATGCCCTGCAAGACTGCAGAGACAAACCCTGCCCTGGATTTGGAGAAGAGAGGCAGGTGGTAATGTTTGGTAAAAGTGTGAACAGATGTCCAGGTGGCAGCCTCCAGGATGTCCCTGGTGGGGACTCCTCCTAGGAAAGCTGCAGAGGCGGAGGCTGCTCTGGTGGAGTGAGTCTTGACCCCCTTGGGGGGAGGCTTTCCATGTTGCTTGTAGCAGAAATGGATACAGTGTGCTATCCATTTGGAAATGGTTTGCTTGGAGATAGCTTTGCCTTCTGCTCATGTAGCAAAACTAACCAGCAATTGATCAGACTTTCTGAAGGATTTAGTTCTGTCTAGGTAGAATCTGAGCTGTCTGTCCACATCTAGAGAGTGCAGGATCCTTTCTTCCTTGTTCGGGGGATGAGGAAAAAAGGTGGGTAAATGAATGGATTGGTTGAGAGCCACACTGGACACCACCTTGGGCATGAAGGATGGGTTAGTTCTGAGGGATACCCAGTCAGCATGGAAGATGATGAAGGGTTCCACAGCCATGAGCACTTGCAGCTCGGAGACTCTTCTGGCTGAAGTGATGGCCAGAAGGAAAGCTGTCTTCCAGGAGAGAATTTTTAGTTCTGCAGAAGAAGCTGGTTTGAATGGGGCCAGAGTGAGCTTTTCCAACACAAAGTTAAGGTCCCAAGCTGGGGCTGGTGCTCTTCTGGGTGGCCTCAAGTTGCTAGCCCCTCTTAGGAACTGTTTGATCAAAGGGTGGGAGAAAAGGGGCTGCTCAGATGGTAAATGAGCAGAGATAGCAGAGGCATGAATTTTTATAGAGGAGAAAGAGAGGCCACTGTGTAGTAGGTCAGCTAAGAAATGCAGGATGAGAGGGAGGGAGGGAGGGCTGTGCCGATTTGGCTCCATTAGCCTGAATCCAGGTGTAAAACCTTTTCCATTTGTCAGCATAAGACTTTATAATGCTAGGGGGTCTGGCCTCATGAATAACATCTAGAACCTGTTTGCTGAGGTCGGCAGATAGATTGGGGGTTAGGGAATAATCCAATTTGCCAAACTGAGTGTCTCCAATTGGGGATGCATGAATTCCCCTTCCCTCTGGGTCAGGAGGTTTGGAATCTGAGGAAGATGCCATGGTGGTCATGGAACTCGATGTTCGAAATTTGGCAGACAGAAATAGAACAGTCTTTCATGTTAACAACAATCGTAGTAGACCATCAAATATTTCATCTGATGAAAGCTCCTTTTTAAAGTTATTCACTAACCTTAAGATCAGGGCCATCAAACCTGATAAAGGTGGAGGGATGGCGTTATTTGATCAGTACGACTACATTGATAGAGTTTCTATTATTTTGAAAAATGAAACTTATAAAAGAGTTAGTATTAATGAAGTCAATCTAGCTTATAGGCTCATTAACGGTTACTTTAGTGATTTATTTATAGAAGGTTACATTGACATCGATATGTACAATTACATCAAAATGGAATGGCCAAAAATTCCAATCCTTTTTGCCATTCCAAAATTACATAAAAATCTAGAAAATCCACCATTTAGACCACTAATTGATGGCAGAAATTCAATAACATATGCTAGTGCTAAGTTAGTGGATAATATATTGAAGAAATACCTAGCCACAGAAACTAGGATTAGTAAAGATTCTTGGGCCTTTTTAAGTAAGATTAATGAAATTAAGTTTAATAAAGACTTCAACTTTCTAACAGTCGATGTCGTCGACTTATACACATCCATACCTCATGACATAGGTCTTGAATGGGTTAACATTTACTTGGTAAAAAAAGGAGCAACAACTCCAGAAGTACATCTAGTAACATCTTTACTAGACATTATTCTTACCAACAATTTCTTCTTATTTAACAACGAGTTCTATTTACAAAAATGTGGAGTAGCAATGGGGTCCCCAGTAGGGGCAAGTTTTGCAAACACAGTAATGGCCTACTGGGAAGAGAATTATATTATTAAGTCTGCTTATTTTTCCAACTACGTCAAGTATTATACACAGTTCCTAGATGATATTTTTATTTGTTTTGAGGGTAACGAACTATTAGCCACTGATTTTGTTAACTTCCTTAATAATTCGACTAGCTTCTTGAAATTTACATGTAATTTTCAGTTGAATGCTATTAACTACTTGGATGTTTGGTTATTTAAGGACTATGACAAAAAACAGTTTCTTGCAAAGATTTTCAGGAAAGAAACCTATAGTAACTCATTTCTTCATTTTTCTAGTCTACATCCCCATTTTCAGAAAAAAGCAATAGTGAAGGGCCAGGCTATAAGAGCAGCCAGGATGATATCTAGACACGAAGATTTTATTGAAGAATGTAGATTACTAAATGACATGTTTAGACACAGGGGATATCCTAATGATTTTATCAATGATATTTTTGAAGAAGTTACTACTAAAAGGGTAAACGGAGTTATTAATCCAATTTTGCATAGAATTGACAACTTGGTTGATGATACTCCAGCTTACCAATTGATATTGGTTCCACAAACTAACATTTGTGAAACCAACAACCCTGAGTCTGTTATAGATTTAAAGGAAAAAAGTTCTTTTACTGACAATACTGCGACTACATTTATCATGACATTTAACCTTGAAAGCAGGATAATAAGAGAAATACTTTATAAAAACTGGTTAATATTACGTTATGATAAAAAATGTTCTGCAAGATTTTCCCCTTTTCCTAGAATAGTTTATAGGAAGGCTAAAAACCTCAAAACACTATTAATAAATAAGAATACGGCTGTAACAGGTAAACCAAAAGGCACAGTTACCTGTGGAACCTGTAAATATTGTAAATACATAAAAACTGGTTGTACCCATGTTATCAACAACCAGACTTACACCTTTTATCATAGAATTGATTGTAACTCTAGAATGGTGGTGTATGGAGCTCTGTGTATGAATTGCCCATGTTTCTACATTGGCAAAACAGAAAGGAGAATGTGTGACAGGATATACGAACACACTAACGCAATTTCCAAATTAAAAACTGAAAATGCTCTCGCTAAGCATATTTTCTCCTACCCTCACCATTCATTTCAGTTCATTGGAATAGATCAAATTGTTTCTGAGAACGGAAGGGGTCCTTCAAGTTTACTTCTTGAGGAACATGAACTAACTTGGCAAATTAGGACTGATGCATTTATAGAACCAGGTCTTAACAACCAATGTAATATAGCATGTCTCCTTAAACTGAGAAGTTTAGAAAGATAACTACATATTAGAGCATTTTTTTGTGAACTTCCTTTTGCTCTAGCCAAGTGTATTGGTTCTATCCACCATTGATTATTAATTGGTTCTATTAAGATGGTTTTTATGTTAATAATTATACCATCACATACTCTTCTTGTATCCATAAGTGTATATACAGCCTTTAAATGCTAGCCTGACACTTAGTTCAAGTAGATGTTTTTTTAAAAAAAGTCAGTTGACACTTGATTCGACTTTTTTCTCCAGACTAGTTGTTCTTATGAAAATGTGATAGGAGTTTTAACTATATTGTATTATATTTAATTTTTGGGAAGTATATATTTCTAAATAAGATTTTTTCTTGTAATACATTTAGCTTTAATATGTACATATACTTAAATTCTATTCACATTTTGTTGTTATATTTTTATATTCTTGTTTTTTACACTTTTTTATTTTCTTAAATGAAGTAAATTGATGCCTTATCAATCCATACATTTATATCTGACTGCACATAGATTTATTTATCTTACATAAAAATGATTCTATGTTTCTTGACTTTGTATGTGTATACCAATACTCTCAATTGTACTTCAATGCTAACTGCTAATGAAATGAGTTAATTGTTTAATTGATTTACAAAGGATGGTATAAAAGCTGAGGTGTTTGTTTTAATTATTTGTCTGAAGAAGTCATCATATGATTGATGACGAAAAGCGCTTAACAGAATAAATTTGTCTGCTGATTCTTTCCTTGCCTGGGATCTCTGTTTTTAAGAAAAGTCTGTTCCTGTTTTTTATTCAACAGTTCGTGGTTTGTTTCCCTTGGCTATGGAAAATCCGAATCAAGGAGATATTATTGAAAATAACAGCAGTCCGCTGCTTCCGGATAATCAGTATGGATCTAATAGTGACTGCAACCTGACGGCTCTGATTTTGGCACTTACACAGAGCGTTGACGACTTGGCAGCTAGATTCGAATCTGGCTGTGTCTCCTCAGCTAACCATCCTGGGATCAACGTCAGTTCCGACACCGACATTACACCAGCTCAGCGAGAACATCGCTCGCTAACAAGGAGCCAGCGGGCTGTAAATGCAACTGGCCAAGACAACAATGATAATATTTTAACTCCGAACAGGTCACTTGACCGTGACCGGATTAGTGAAAACCTTACAGATGAAAGAAGCGTCGGAGAGCTAATAGGGAATCCTTCTTTCGAGAATTGGCTTACGGACACTAGTAAACTAGATTTCCAGGGCCATGCAACCAGGGGATTACCGGCAGAAGACGCTGACAATACTCAGGTTAGTGCATCCTCTCTCAGTAATAGACTTAAATTACTTGATACAAGACTTTTAAAAATCAAAAAACTTCAGCTCGAGGTGAGCTACCTTCAGGGTTGCATTAGTGAAAATCTGGTTCCTAAAGGACTACGTTACCATGTGTACCCAACGGGGCTGATTGACAATTCACTATTCCATAAAGAACTGTTGTCATTTTTCGACCAGCAAGGCATTGCACTGCTCAAACTAATGATTAAACATTACAGCTTGCAAATCATTGATTTATCCAATGAAGTTAATGATTTCCCTCGTTACAAGTTTGAGTATGAACGTTCCTTTTCCACTATTGACCAGTTATTGATCAAACTCAAGCTTAACAAGAATAGAAAAATGGCTAGGGACCGTTTGGCTTACAGAAACGGCACTGCTTACCCGAAACCTCCATTATCTCAAACAGCACCCACTAATGCGGTTATAAACCATGAATTGACTGTTACAACTAATATTGAAGAAAGTAATTCTAATAGGAAAACACAATTCCACCAGAATGGTAATAACCAACGAATTCCTGATAACAACAATTGGGCTAATCGGCTACGAGGAAATAGGGAAAGGACTGAAGGATTCCATAACCAAATTGATGGTTTGGATTGCTTGGACAGTTTTGACTATGAATATCAGGGGGCTATTCCAAAGAATAATAACAACAATTCTTTGGATCAAAGGCTTCAAAAAAACAGCAAGCGCCCATTAAACAAACCAAGACGCTAATGACAAACTCAGGACTGCCTAAAATATCTTGTAACAAAACAGGAGACTTTAAGATATATAATTATTCCAGTATGGAAATGGAACTGTGCTTCGCTGAGTTACTTTCTAAGGGGCATACGTTTATTCCTCATCAACACTTGAATCTTGTTGAATGCATTAAGGACATTAAAATGTTTGTCCGTAAATTAAATTTAAACTTACTATTGGGTGACTCAGAACCTAAAACTACTGAGTATTATATTCCTAGTGACTATAATCCTCCTCTTCACCCAGCAATCCAGACTTTTGAATCTATCATGGAACTCGATGTTCGAAATTTGGCAGACAGAAATAGAACAGTCTTTCATGTTAACAACAATCGTAGTAGACCATCAAATATTTCATCTGACGAAAGCTCCTTTTTAAAGTTATTCACTAACCTTAAGATCAGGGCCATCAAACCTGATAAAGGTGGAGGGATGGCGTTATTTGATCAGTATGACTACATTGATAGAGTTTCTATTATTTTGAAAAATTAAACTTATAAAAGAGTTAGTATTAATGAAGTCAATCTAGCTTATAGGCTCATTAACGGTTACTTTAGTGATTTATTTATAGAAGGGTACATTGACATCGATATGTACAATTACATCAAAATGGAATGGCCAAAAATTCCAATCCTTTTTGCCATTCCAAAATTACATAAAAATCTAGAAAATCCACCATTTAGACCACTAATTGATGGCAGAAATTCAATAACATATGCTAGTGCTAAGTTAGTGGATAATATATTGAAGAAATACCTAGCCACAGAAACTAGGATTAGTAAAGATTCTTGGGCCTTTTTAAGTAAGATTAACGAAATTAAGTTTAATAAAGACTTCAACTTTCTAACAGTCGATGTCGTCGACTTATACACATCCATACCTCATGACATAGGTCTTGAATGGGTTAACATTTACTTGGTAAAAAAAGGAGCGACAACTCCAGAAGTACATCTAGTAACATCTTTACTAGACATTATTCTTACCAACAATTTCTTCTTATTTAACGAGTTCTATTTACAAAAATGTGGAGTAGCAATGGGGTCCCCAGTAGGGGCAAGTTTTGCAAACACAGTAATGGCCTACTGGGAAGAGAATTATATTATTAAGTCTGCTTATTTTTCCAACTACGTCAAGTATTATACACGGTTCCTAGATGATATTTTTATTTGTTTTGAGGGTAACGAACTATTAGCCGCTGATTTTGTTAACTTCCTTAATAATTCGACTAGCTTCTTGAAATTTACATGTAATTTTCAGTTGAATGCTATTAACTACTTGGATGTTTGGTTATTTAAGGACTATGACAAAAAACAGTTTCTTGCAAAGATTTTCAGGAAAGAAACCTATAGTAACTCATTTCTTCATTTTTCTAGTCTACATCCCCATTTTCAGAAAAAAGCAATAGTGAAGGGCCAGGCTATAAGAGCAGCCAGGATGATATCTAGACACGAAGATTTTATTGAAGAATGTAGATTACTAAATGACATGTTTAGACACAGGGGATATCCTAATGATTTTATCAATGATATTTTTGAAGAAGTTACTACTAAAAGGGTAAACGGAGTTATTAATCCAATTTTGCATAGAATTGACAACTTGGTTGATGATACTCCAGCTTACCAATTGATATTGGTTCCACAAACTAACATTTGTGAAACCAACAACCCTGAGTCTGTTATAGATTTAAAGGAAAAAAGTTCTTTTACTGACAATACTGCGACTACATTTATCATGACATTTAACCTTGAAAGCAGGATAATAAGAGAAATACTTTATAAAAACTGGTTAATATTACGTTATGATAAAAAATGTTCTGCAAGATTTTCCCCTTTTCCTAGAATAGTTTATAGGAAGGCTAAAAACCTCAAAACACTATTAATAAATAAGAATACGACTGTAACAGGTAAACCAAAAGGCACAGTTACCTGTGGAACCTGTAAATATTGTAAATACATAAAAACTGGTTGTACCCATGTTATCAACAACCAGACTTACACCTTTTATCATAGAATTGATTATAACTCTAGAATGGTGGTGTATGGAGCTCTGTGTATGAATTGCCCATGTTTCTACATTGGCAAAACAGAAAGGAGAATGCGTGACAGGATATACGAACACACTAACGCAATTTCCAAATTAAAAACTGAAAATGCTCTCGCTAAGCATATTTTCTCCTACCCTCACCATTCATTTCAGTTCATTGGAATAGATCAAATTGCTTCTGAGAACCGAAGGGGTCCTTCAAGTTTACTTCTTGAGAACATGAACTAACTTGGCAAATTAGGACTGATGCATTTATAGAACCAGGTCTTAACGACCAATGTAATATAGCATGTCTCCATAAACTGAGAAGTTTAGAAAGATAACTACATATTAGGGCATTTTTTTGTGAACTTCCTTTTTCTCTAGCCAAGTGTATTGGTTCTATCCACCATTGATTATTAATTGGTTCTATTAAGATGGTTTTTATGTTAATAATTATACCATCACATACTCTTCTTGTATCCATAAGTGTATATACAGCCTTTAAATGCTAGCCTGACACTTCGTTCAAGTAGATGTTTTTTAAAAAAAAGTCAGTTGACACTTGATTCGACTTTTTTCTCCAGACTAGTTGTTCTTATGAAAATGTGATAGGAGTTTTAACTATATTGCATTATATTTAATTTTTGGGAAGTATATATTTCTAAATAAGATTTTTTCTTGTAATACATTTAGCTTTAATATGTACATATACTTAAATTCTATTCACATTTTGTTGTTATATTTTTATATTCTTGTTTTTTACACTTTTTTATTTTCTTAAATTAAGTAAATTGATGCCTTATCTATCCATACATTTATATCTGACTGCACATAGATTTATTTATCTTACATAAAAATGATTCTATGTTTCTTGACTTTGTATGTGTATACCAATACTCTCAATTGTACTTCAATGCTAACTGCTAATGAAATTAGTTAATTGTTTAATTGATTTACAAAGGATGGTATAAAAGCTGAGGTGTTTGTTTTAATTATTTGTCTGAAGAAGTCATCATATGATTGATGACGAAAAGCGCTTAACAGAATAAATTTGTCTGCTGATTCTTTCCTTGCCTGGGATCTCTGTTTTTAAGAAAAGTCTGTTCCTGTTTTTTATTCAACAGATGGTGGTCAAGCGTCATCGGTAGTTTTGGACTGGTGTCATCTGTCTCTGTCTTTACTTTTTTTGGAAGTTCTGCTGTCGGATGGTGTACTGAAGCCATATCAGAGTTCGAGGACTGTAAGTGAAAATATCTAGCTACAATAAGGGCCCGACGACAGATAGTTCTGGCGTTGAACAAAGCACAGAAGTGATAACAGGGGACTTCATGGTCTAGGTCTAAACAAGTGACGCAGTAAGAATGAAAGCCTCAGTGTAGTATTTGCTTTCCACAGGCAAGACAACTTTTTCAGACATCGGTTAGTGCAAGAAAAAAGGATCCCCAACGGGATACTTAGATTTAGAAGACTTCAACTTCAATTCGGTAGATGAAACTCAGGTAGCGGCTGACCGGCACTCGTGCAAACTGCTTTTGCTTCGGGCTCCATGGCAAGAAAGACTGATGTAATGGTGTCGGCTGCCTTACTTTATACTACTGATGACCTGACCAGACAGCAACCGGAAGCAGAAATACTAAGCCTCTGGTATTCGGGCCGGCCGAGGGCTACCCTGGCAGGGATAACCCAAATGTGATGACTGCAACAGTGAAACATGAAGAACACTGGCAAGAGAGGCTAAAAATAATCATTTAGGAAAGATACTTCTACCTGAGGAAGGAAAACAGTTACTGACAGGGAACTGAGTCTGCACCCCGCAAACACCAACTCCTGGAAGGGAATCTGATTAAATGTTTTGATATTTAGGCTGAATCCCAGAGAGAGAAGATTAATTTTAAATTTGAGATCCAGATGGAACTTTTCTCTTGTAGGTGCCTGAAGCTGCCAATCATAATAATAAGGGGAGATCTGAATACCTTGAAGACTGTAGAAAGCAACAAATGGAGCTAGGCACTTTGTGAAAATTCTTGGTGCCATTGAGTACCTAAACAGCAAAGTAAGCTGCTGAACATATTTTGAAACACAGAACCTTAAAAAAAACAAAAAAAGATTTGTATGGTTCACAGGTAAATACTAGATTATCAGTCTGCATACTATTACCGGCCTAATTAATAATCACAGGTTAGAATCAAACCCTGTACCTTGTATCTCAGAGGTAAATACCTTAACCACCATGGCAGCCCCACAACCAAACCCTGTTATCTAGTGTCTTTGAGGTAAACACCTTAACCTTTATGCCAACCCTCATTCATATATTTATTGACTACAATATGCAGATACGCATCCTTTATGTAAAAGGTCACTATAAAGGCTTCAGGCAAAATCATAGAAAATAAAAATGACAGAGTGAGCATCCTGAAGTTTTTGGGGGACTCAAAAACAAATTGAGAAGTAACAAGCCCAGAATGGGTCTCCACTTCCCCTCTTACTGGGAGCGAGGAAGAGTCCTGAAAAAAATGTAACCCATCTGATGAGTGGGTACCAGTTCTGTTTGACCCCAGAAAAATAGCTTTTTCAGAATTGAAGGAATTAAATGGAGATGACTTGAAGGAAAAACAGGAATGCGTGTTCAGAAAGTCAGTGAAAAGTTATGAAACTTTAAATGAGAGTTACTACAAAGTGCTGGGTTCTGACTTCCAAGCTGGGAGGAACACAGAATGTTTTCTGGCAGAAAGGGTTGAGGTTGGGGGGGGGCAGACACAAAGTCAAAATTAGGTTGGTTTGTCTGGAAATGGCGGGTTTAGAACCCTTGACTTCTTTCCTAGGTTTGTCCCAAGATCTCTATTATCTTTTACCATTCTGGGGAGTCTTTTGAACCTTCAAACTGTGGTTTTGTCAAAGAAATGCCATGCCTACTTTCCCTGGTAGACGTCTTTGAGAAGGTCACACAGGGAATGGATGAGATAAAATGGTGCATATTGCCTACCTTGACCTGGCTAAAGCATTTGATACACTACCCCACACAGGCATTGTTAAACGTACAGAATTAGGCATACACCCCTAAATAACATGATGAATGACCAGCTGGCCCAATGATAGGACCCAGGAAGTTAGGATTGGTGAGACCACCTCCACAGAAAGGCCGATCACCAGTGGAATCTCTCAGGGCTCTGTGCTGAGTCCACTTCTCATTTGGCATCTTCTCCTTGGAAGTCAAAGGCCACTGCCTGACCAAGTTCAGATGATTGCAAACAAAGAGCAGTCAAAGAATCCTCCCAAGACACTAACATCTTACAAGAGGGTCTAACACAGGCAAAAGACTAGCGCCAAAGCCATGGTTTAAAACTCAATGTCAAGAATTGCATAATAGTACTCCTTTTGAGAAATTGGTCACCCTGGGAAACTATATCATTGGTAAAACACCCCAAAAGTAGTTCTGGTAGTCAGTGATTTGGGAACACATGTAGAGAGTAACCTGGCCTTCATCTGTGTGACTAAGATAGTAAGGAAATCATTCTACATCACTCAGTGTATATGTACGGGCATGGCATGCAAATCCAAGTCAACGTCCCACTGTATTTTGTCCTCATCAGACCCATCATTGAGTATTAATTCCCCTTTCAATATGTACCTGACCAGACACATACAGCAACTGAAACCTGTGCAAAGCTTTCTTACAAAAATAATACAGGGCATAAAAACAATGTCTTATGAGAACTGCCTCAAAGCCCTATCTCTTTATTTGGTTTTGTACAGACTCCTGAAAGGTGATCTATGTCTGGCATACAAAGAGCTCTTGGATCCCACTCTGATGGACCTTTTGTACTTTTGCAAAATAAACAGCATTAGAACTACTAAATCTAAGGACCTAAACTTTGCTAGCGGCATAAACAGGACATGATGGAGAGACTCCTTATCCATGCCAAATAGTCCCTCCCTAACCTTACTCAAGCGTAACCTGAATCAATGGATGAGAAAATCAGAAATTCTCTGGTCTGGCACCTATGTCGTTGAGGGACAGAGGCAGTCAGTAAATCATGTCCTGACACATGCTCCTTATATAAATATCTAAGACACAATAACTTGCGTGATATATTTGGGTTGCAGGGCTAGGCTTATAAAGGGCTTAATTATCATTAGACTATTGTACATCTAAGAAAGAAAGGGACAGTTTTAGCAAGGTAGAACCTTTGAAATCTGAGGTCAGGAGAGAGAGAGAGAGACAGAGAAAAATCTGTTTAAATTTCATTTTACCCCTCTCTTGAAGGTTCTTAAAAATGTGCATAGGAGCACCCACGAGTTTAAATTTAACATTCTCAGGTACAGACTGAAGCCTAAAGCCAAGTGAAACTTCTCAGAACAGAACCAGAAGTAGCAGCTCTATAGGAAGCATTGTCTGCATTAATACAATGTTTTACAACTTGGGAAGCAGAAAGTACAGTTTTGTACCTACCATAAATGTAGATGTCCGATAGGTATGCATCTGCAGTCATAACATATGGGTTGTCCTGCCTCAGGCAGCCCTTCGGTCGGCCGGATTCCAAAGTCTGGGTCTGGCCTCGGCTGATGTCGCACTTCACCTGACGTCATGGCTCCTGGGGTATAAAGGCATCAGCCAACGCCATTTTCCTCAGTGTTTCTTGCCCCAGATGCCAGGTGCCCTCTAGGAAGGCTAAATTTGTATAAAAGTAGAAAATTCCAAACAGTAGAAATCAAAAAGTATATATACATATATACATACAAACAAATACACCATAATAGATTCCCCCAGCTAGCTAAGAGAGGGGTAAGTACCCTAGGAATACCACAGAGGGGAAGGAGGGTGGGTAATCCTGACTGCAGATGCATACCTATCGGACATCTACATTTATGGTAGGTACAAAACTGTACTATGTCCTTCAAGGATGCATCTGCAGTCATAACATATGGGTAGAATACCATAGCCAAACTGGGGGAGGAGGCACTAAGATAATGATGGTGTAGTTAAGATCCCTTGTAAAACTGCAGTTGCAAAATCTGCTTGGGATCTGGAGTATAAAGGAAGATTGTAATGCTTGGCAAATGTATGCACGGAGCTCCAAGTAGCAGCTTCTAAAATGTCTTTGGTAGCCACTCCTCATAGGAAAGCTGTAGTGGTGGCTGTAGCTCTTGTGGAGTGAGGCCTGATATTTTCAGGAGTTGTCTTTCCATGAAATGAGTAGCAGAATTGAATGCAATTTCCTATCCATTTTGAGATTGTCTGTTTTGAAATTGCCTTTCCTTGCACTCCTGTTGCATATGCTACCAGAGGATGGTCAGTTTTTCTGCTGGCCTTAGTTCTGTCCAGATAGTAGCGCAGCTGTCTGTGTACATCCAAGGTGTGTAGTAGTTTTCCCCCCCTGTTCTGTGGGTTAGGGAAGAATGTAGGTAAATGAATAGCTTGGTTCAAGGATACCCTGGATACCACCTTTGGCATAAAAGTAGGATTGGTTCTCAGAGACACTCTATCCTGGTGAAAGATAAGGAAAGGCTGCACTGCCATTAATGCCTGTAACTCAGATACCCTTCTTGCTGAAGTGATTGCTAGCAGGAAGGCAGTTTTCCAAGATAAGAACTGTAAGTCTGCTGTTGCTACTGGTTCAAAAGGGGGAAGTGTTAATTTTTCTAGCACAAAATTGAGATCCCATGCAGGCAGAGGTGGTTTCCTTGGAGGTTTTACATTTTTGATCCCTCTCAAAAATTGTCTGAGGAGAGGATGAGAGAAGACAGTAGGATCCATGTTGTACTCTGCTGAAATTGCTAATGCATGAATCTTAATGGAAGAATAGGACAGGCCATTGTGGAACAGTTCTGCTAAGTATTCTAGGATGTGTGCTAGGTTTGCCAGTGTGACATTTGTTCCCTTTGCTGCACTCCAAATGAGGAATCCCTTCCATTTGGCTGAATATGTTTTCCTTGTGGAGGGTCTGCGAGCCTCCAGGATAATGTCCTTAACCCTCTGAGATAAAACAGGTTGGTTTTGTTTTATGCAATTTTCCAAGCAGTTAGCTGCAGCGTTTTTAAGTTTGGATGCAGGGTCTTATAGTTGTTCTGCGTTAGAAATAAAGGACATAGAGGTAGAGGCCGTGAGTTCGTCCGAGACATGCTTCTCAGTAGCGGGTACCAATGCTGCCTTGGCCAGTCTGGAGCTATCAGAATTACCTTTGGCTGTTCCTCTCTGATTTTCAGTAGAATTTTGTACATCAATGGGAGAGGTGGAAAGGCATATACTGTCAGGGCCTTCCAGCTGAAAGAAAGGGAGTCCACCCTCCAGGCTTGTGGGTGGTATACTCTTGAGCAGAATTTCTTCAGTTGGTGGTTGAGTGGGGAGGCGAACAGGTCTATCTCTGGCATTCCCCATTTCTTTGTTATGGTTTTGAAGATGTCTGGATGCAGCATCCATTCGTGAGCATCCGTGGTAGTTCTGCTTAAGCTGTCTGCTAGTGAATTCTCTTTTCCTGGTACGAATCTGGCCTGCAGTTGGATGTTGAGATTCAGGCCTAAGTTCCACAGGTCCATTGCCATCTGGCATAGAGGGTATGAATGTGTGCCTCCCTGTTTGTTGATGTACCACATGACTGTGGTATTCTCCGTCCTTATCAGCAGGTGTCCTTGCTGGAGGAATGATTTGAATGCCTCGATTGCATGCTTCACTGCCAGCATCTCCTTTAGATTTATGTGTAGATTCAGCTGGTCTCGGGACCATAGTCCTTGGATACACTTGTCTTCCATGTGTGCCCCCCAGCCTAGGTCTGAGGCGTCCGTGGTGATGGTCTGCCTTGGATGTGGTTTGTGGAAAGGCAATCCTCTGTTGATCTGGCAGGCCTAAGCCCACCACAGGAATTCTTTTTTCAGGCATGGAATGATTGGTATCAGGGCTTCTAGACTGTGTCTGTGTTGAGACCATACATTCCTTAGGTACCATTGTAATTTTCTCATATGCAGCCTGGCATGTGGGATCAAGATTATGCAGGATGCCATGTAACCCAGGGCCTGCAGGACTTTCCTTGCAGTAAGCTGAGTTTGTCTTGTTAATGCCATGAAGTAGACTGGTAGTTGCTTTTGTTTTTCTTCTGTGAGAAAAGCCTTCTGAGTTATTGTGTCCAATTCTGCACCCAAAAATGTTATCCTTTGGGATGGCACTAGTCTTGACTTTTGTATGTTGACTGTGTATCCCAAGGCTTGCAGCAGTTGTATGACATAGGCCAAATCCTTTATTATTTTTGTCTTGTTGTCCGCTTGTATTAGGCAGTCGTCCAGGTATGGGTAGATTTGAATTCCCTGAAGCCTGCAATGTGCAATTACTGATGCCAGGCATTTCGTGAATACTCTGGGCACAGTAGATAAGCCAAAGGGCAATGCTGAGAATTGATAATGCTCTGATCCTGCAAGAAATCTGAGGTGTCTTCTGCAATCTGATTGTATAGGGACATGCAGGTATGCCTCCTTGAGATCTAGAGTCACCAGCCAAGACTCATTGCCCAACATGGGAAGAAGTTGCTGTAGGGTCAGCATCTTGAATTTTGGAACAATGAGATATGTGTTCAGTGTGGACAAGTCGAGAATAGGCCTCCATTGATTTTCTTTTCTTGGTACAAGGAATAGTCTGGAGTAAAATCCTTGGCCTTGTTTCATAGATGGTACCTTTTCTATTGCTCTCATCCTTAGTAAGCTGATGATTTGTTTTAGAGCCTCTGATTTCTGGCTTGGTGGAAGGTTTGGCATTCCTCTCTTTTTTGGTAGAGTGTGGAAGTGAAACCTGTAGCCCTTATCTATTGTTTGCAAAGTCCATTTGTCTCCTGTAATGCAATGCCAGTTTTTTGAAAATAAAGCTAGCTTTCCGCCCAAGGGTGCTTCCAGTTGTTCCCTGGTAGGCGGAATCAGAGCCAAGTCATTGTGTCTGTCCTGTGGAAGTGGCTGCAGTCGCAGCTGTGGCGGCACTTCTCTGGTTGGTAGGTTGCCACTGACGACCCCTGTAGGCACCCCTTGATTGACCTCTGCCTCTAGGGCGTCTATTTCTGCCTCTCTGTGCTCTGGAGGTGTCTGGAAAGGACCAATTCTTTGAAGGCCAATTTCTGCTGAACCTCGGAGGTTGGACCTGCAGAAAATCCTTGACTGTTTGGATAGATTTTGCTTTTTCTTCCACTTTCTTTAGAACCTCCTGTGCAGGGGAGCCAAATAAACTTTGTTTCTCCATAGGGGCATCTAGGAGTTTAGACTTAACATGGTCTGGCAAGGATTGTTCTTTTAGCCAGGCATGCCTTGGAATCACTGCTCCAGTCATAGCTGATCTAAATGAAGCCTCCAGTGCATCATAGCCACATTTTAAGAAAGGATTACTGACCTGCTGAGAGTTGTGTACCAAATCCTGAAGGGACTTACGGTCTAAAGGTTCAGGAGAGGACAGCATTTTATTCAGCTGATCTAACAAAAATTCCTGGTACTGTATCATGTGAAATTGACAGTTTAGAGCCCTGGCAGAAAGAGTAGCAGATGTATAAACCTTTTTACCCCATCTCTCTAATGCTCTTGATTCTCTTTCAGAGGGTAGGGGGTTTTTGGCAGAGGCAGCTGCAACACCTTTAGGGCCCTGAGAAATGGTTTCTGGGTCTGCAGCATGGGCCTTATACAAGTGGAAGTGAGAATCCGGGACCCTGTAGTATCTGTCAGGTTTGGCAGGGGCCGGGGGAAGAGAATCAGGGGCAGTACTGGCATCATTGTATGCATCATCAACAACTGATAGTACAGGTGGTATGGCTAAAGGCCTATGCTGTGGTAAGTGTAAAAAAGTCCTTAGCCTTTTCCTAGAATCAGAAAAATCCTGACCCTGCCATTGGAAGTGTTCCCTCATTGAGTGTAGGGTTTCCCCAAATGAAAATTCTTCTGGAGGTGAGGCAGAAGGAATGGAGTCTTCTGCATCAGAATTCTCCTAAGGTGAGTATGGGCCTTCCTGATGGTCAGATAAATCTGAACCATCCGAGGAATAGTCAGAGGAGAGAGGTTCAGGGGGTTCAGTCCTAGGCCTCTTTTCAGGAGGGGGTTGTGAGGCCCTGTCTGGGTGAGGTTGGGATCCCCTGATCAGAGAAATAAGGTCCTCAGCAAGGCTGAGAATCTGGGAACTTGAGGTAGGCCTGTGAGAGGGAGCTTTTGTAGGTAAGGCCTTGGAAAGTTTGGCTGCTTTAGCCCTGGAAAAGGCCTTGATAGACATGGAAGCAGGGAGTCTAGCTGCCCCACGTGCAGGAGTAGAGATGTCCAACGGAATAGTGTCAGACAAATCTTGTGTGCCTGCTTCTACAGCAGGAATTTCTGTAGCCGATTCAGCCATGGCCTGTGTGGCCTCGGTTATCGGAGGCATGCTTTTGGCCGAAGGGAGAACAGAGGTCTCGGTTTCAGCCGAAACCGAGACACTTGCGGTAGGCCTAACCGTGGTTTCAACCGAAACCGCGGGCCGCGAGTGTCGGTCCTTTTCCTTGCGTTTTTTAGCTAAATGTGTAGTCGGAGTCTCCGACGGCATTTTATATGCAAAAGTGGAGCCAAAAAACTCGTCTAAGTGTCCGTCGGTAGAAGGAAGCACAGGCTAAACAAGCTGATACGTCGTGGTCTGGGCCTAAGCAAGGAAGGCAGTAAGAGTGGAAATCCTTATGAGGTATTTGTTTCCCACAAGTTAAACAATTATTTACTTTGTCTGACATCGGCTGAGGCAAGAAAGAGTCCCCAACGGGGTACTTAGCTTTTTAGAAGTCTTCGGTAGTTGAAATCTCTGGATCTGACCGACCGGCACTTGCGAACAGCTTCTGCTTCGGGCACCGCGCAGCAAGAAAGACTGAGGAAAATGGCGTCGGCTGATGCCTTTATACCCCAGGAGCTATGACGTCGGGTGAAGTGCGACATCAGCCGAGGCCAGACCCAGACTTTGGAATCCGGCCGACCGAAGGGCTGCCTGAGGCAGGACAACCCATATGTTATGACTGCAGAAGCATCCTTGAAGGACATCTGAGCAAGGAAACAGCAGAATACTTGGCATCAGACATAAGCATATTAGATAACAGGTTGCCCAAATCCACCAAGACAATAAAAGACCTGAGTGGAAGAGGTGTACCTTCTTTTCATATCTGTCAACAGCATCTGAGCAAGAGGAGTCGGTCTCCATTTTCACATAATTTAGAGCATGAAAAATCAGAGTGGATGAGTTACACACCTTCTTTCCATATCTGTCAACAGCCCTACTACACATAATTAGGAAAGGCATTTGAGAGTAAGAGCTTAGTAGGTTTATCTGACTTCAGTGAAATGACTGCAGAATTAGATGATGCAATTTTACACAAAAAATTTATAGGTGTCTGGCACCTTATAAAAGCTAACAGACTTCTTAGGGAACTTGAGGTTAGGTCTCAGGATTTATAGAAACACATTGTGAAGATTGGGGAAAGATGGGCAAAGGCTGCCAGACTAGTCAAATAAAATTTGATACATAATTCTATCATTTGTATAAATAAATGTAAAATACAGGCTTGTGTTCTTAAATGAAAGAAAACACTGTAAAATGTGAACTTCAAGATTGTTGCAATATTGCCATCTGCTGTAAGGAAAACCAAGCCAAGCATTTCAAATGTTCTTTGAAGTTACAATTATCTAAAAAGTGGTGCTGAAGCAGCTGGCTAACACATTCTTGCTATTGTCTTAACTTAAGGAATAATTGTTACAGTATACGTGTGAAATTTCTTTTATTGTTTCCTGAGCAGGTGTTAGATTGCTAAATAATGCAGTTTGTGGCCTGGGAACTCCAGACTAAGTGTCAAAATGATGTAATTTGGGAGGGCCTTAGCAGAGCTGTTTGTTAGTGAGTTTTAAAAACTATTGTTGAGAGAGACACTGAAAGCATTTGTCTTGAACCATCAAACCCAGCACTGCTTATGCTCTTTATGTATGTAAGTAGGATTATAGCACTGTGTTTTCTCTTAAGAATAGCTAAAGATTAGAAAGTTAGATTGTGTTTTTCTTTGACATCAGAACTGTCCTACTGTATTATTTTAGGTTTCTGTGTTATCTCTGAACTCTTAGATAGCTCTGTGGTGTAGTAGTATTGTCTTGTGTTTTAATTATTTATTATTAAATATTTTAAAAACCTTTACTTGTGGCTGGTTTGTGTAGAGACAAAGTAAGCTCTAGAGTACATTGCATATTTATAGAGGTTATTGTAATAAGCCACTCTAATAAGCCTTAGCCAGAATAGTCATTACCAATTGGATAATAATATTTCACAGTAATAATTGGACACCCTTTTAAGGGCCTTTTGGTAGCTGATAAATATTAGCTGGTGGTGGCAGGAATTACTACTGTATAGTCTGGGTAAAGGGGCACAGCTGGAGAATCTGTGTCAGCCTTTCCCAGGAGTGTCTGTGAAGTTGTATAAATACTTATCTCAAAGTGTGGGTGTGTGTCAGCTACCTGGACAAGGACATGAAGCCAGCTAGGTTGAGATCTGGACTCTATAGCTGTGCCAGTGGGGAGTCTTATTGGGGACCTGGAGAGCAAGGGAGCAACCAGCCCCAGACTGTGATCTCTGTGTGCACTTAAGGGAAATTGTACTTTTCTTTGTGTATTTGTTATCCTTTCCTCTTCTATGAGATGACCTCCCTGGTGTTAGTGGTATGGATTGAGGCTCCTTGATTGCTGGGCCAGGGCACAGTCATCACACACATAATTAAAGTGTCTTGCAAAGCCTTCAAAATTGGAAAAATGTCAGGGAGTTTAGAGATCCTCATAAACGTCAAAGTACCTTTTCTATATATCCAACACCTGCTTACTCTCCCATTGAAAATGTTGCAGAATCTTACACACTGCATCTCCAAAGGAAAGCTCCTCCACACAAGGGAATCAGGGGACACAGGGTCTTCTTCCTTAAACTCATGCCTCACTGGGTAAAGTATTTGAGAACTTTTGTATTTCTGCACAATTAAAGCCCTTTCCCTCTACTTAGTCTCCTATAGATTGCTGAGGGGTGATCTATGCCTGGCTTATAAGGCATCCACAAACCCCATACTTATGAATCTCCTAAATATTCGTAAGTCAGAAAGTACCAAAAATGCAAGGTCTAGGGACCTGAATTTTGTTTCGAACATAAATGGAACATAGGTTCATAGGTAGGTACTAGGCTATCTACCTGAAGGCACTTATAAGCCTAGCCAGAATGTGTTGGCTTTTGCCGCCCCCTTAGATTAGTTCCCTGTGCTTCTGTCCAGCAGAGCCATCAAAGTGATCCCTGGGGTAAACTTTCTGTTTCCCATCCACTCGTCAAGGTTTCTCTTGAAGAGGGTTAGCAAAGACCTCTGCCTAATGTAGATTGGAATCTTCTTCCAGAGAATGGGAAGTCTCTGGGACAGGAATCTATCCCTCCAGCACATCCTATTTATTGTTGTGATGAGGTTTAGATCCCTGGAGTGTGTGGCTTGAGGGGATATGGTTTTCTTTAGGTGGAGCATGTCCATCAATTCTGGGTTGGACATGGCCTTGTACATCAGGCAGAGATCACCTCTGAGTAGGCGGTATGCAACTGAGTACAGCTGGAGTTTCTTCAGTCGAGCTGCATACGGCATCTGCTTGAGGCCAGTGATCCTCTTGGTGAAGTACTTCTGTGGTCTTTCCAGTTGTTGCAGGTGTCTTGTAAGGTACATCCCAAATGGGGCATTGTACTCTATGATGGGTCTGATGACTGATGCATAGAGGGGCCCAACGACCTCTTTTGATCTGGATGCAAACCCTTTTGTGATTAGGTGAGCCACATAGAAGGATTTTCTAACCACTTTGGCAATGTGATTATCAAGGGAGAGGTCACTATCCACTTGGGTCCCCAGATCCCTTATTACGTCTTCCATATTTAGGGGGCTACCACCTATGTGGTAGTTTGTGGGTACTTTGTTTTTTCCAAAGGGGATGACTATGCACTTTTTGGCATTTAACTTGAGGCCATGGTTTTGACACTAGGTATCTGTCTCAGTGAGACCCTTTTTGAGGATGTCCGTGTCAGCTGGAGAGTCAATTATAGCCCCTAGTTTGCAGTCGTCTGCGAACGTGGTCAGCCATAGTCCTCCTGTGCTTGCCTGTACCTCTGAGAAGTATATGCCGAACAGGAGGGGTCCTAGGACTGAGCCCTGGGGAACACCACTTGTAACCGGTTTAGAGTCAGACCTATCTCCCACAACTCTTACCATGTGGGTTCTATCCATGAGCCAGTTGACAACCCATTTTGTGACATAGGGATTTACGTTCAGGCTGGTGAGCTTGTCTATAATACCTGAGTGGGGAATGGTCTTGAAGGCCTTTGCAAGGTCTAGGTAGGCTGTGTGGACCACCTTTCCCTCGTCTATAGCCTTGGTAACTGTCTCAAAGAAGTCCACCAGGTTTAGGAGGCATGATCTGCCCTTAACAAAGCTGAACTGGGTAGGTTCCAGTGTTTGGAGGTTTCCAATGTCTCTGTTAATGAGATCCATGATGATGCACTCCATAGCTTTGCGGACCAAGCTAGTCAGGCTTATAGGGCGATAGTTCCTGGGGTCCGTTGTGGCTCCACCTTGGTGGAGTGGAACAACTGTTGCAGTGTGCCACTCTGTGGGCACGTAGCCTGTGGAGAGGCTGAGTTTAAACAGTGTGTTTAGGTGAGGGGTTAGTTCATCTTTGAGCTCGTGCAGGACGCAGCCTGAGACACCGTCCCATCCCATTGATGCTGTGTTTTTGGCTTTGGAGAGGGCTGTTTTAACCTGAGTGTCTGTTATTTCAGTGGCACTACATTCTTCTGGTATAGTTATGGGCCCTTTTGGGGGTGAGAGGGGGGTGAAGTTTGCACTGAACCTGTCTGCCAGGATGTTGGCTATATCGGTCAGTTCAGTGTATTCTGTGCCATTCTGCACTAACTCCAAGCAGATCTGAGAATTGCCACTTAGATTCTTGACAAAGCTAAAGAATGCCTTGTGGTTATCTTTGGAGTCCATGGCAATTTTTCTTTCGAAGATCGCCTTGGATGATTTTATGAGGGAACGTAGTTTCTTGCTGATACTGATCACGGATGTCTTCCCTTCTTGGGATTTTACTCTTTTCTGTACTAGTTTCCTCCTCCTATTGTATAGCTGGTTTATGGCAGGGGTCCACCAGACTGGTTTCCTTTTCTTGGAGGAGTGAGTCTTGGTTTTGTTTGGGATAACATGATTCAAGCATTCTTGCAGGTGCCCGTAGAGTGCATTAGTAAAGGATTTTGCAGCTTGGACAGCATTATCCTTTAGCATGGGGGCTTTGAAACTTCCCACCTTGGTCTTAAGTAATGTGAAGTTTGCTTTTGAAAAGGTTTTCACAGTGGTTTCTTTGACCGGGGGTAGTGGCGAAATGTGGATATCCAGAGTGATTAGTTTATGGTCAGATCTAACCAGCAATGGGTTTACCTCTGGTGTGGAACACCGGTCGCCCATGTTGGTGATGACCAGGTCCAATATGTTGTCACCTCTGGTGGGGGTGTTGACCAGTTGATCCAGGGTGTTTGAGTTTATAAATTCTAGGAAATGCTGGGCAAGGGAGTTTGTACTTGAGTAGTTCTCCCAGTTAATGTTTGGGTAATTGAAATCACCCAACATCAGGGTGTTTGGTAGGACCTTTATGTTTCCCAGTGTTTCCAGGTATGCGGAGAGGTGGTCCTGGGACATGGTGGGTGATCTGTAGTAAGCTATAATTTGAATAGCAGTTTTGCCCATTGTTAGTTGCATGTGGATGATCTTTGAAGCATCATGCTGTGCCACTAACCTGGAGGTGTGGGTATCCTTGATGAATATGGATACTCCCCCGCCTTTTGTATTTCGGTCCGGGTTTTGTGGCTGAAATGTATGGTATGAGTTGTAGCCTGGTAGTGCTGGGGTGCTCTCCACATGGTGGATAAACAGCTGTGTTCCAGAAACTGCCCCTCCTACGGAACAGGCATCCCATCCATGTGAAGCTAAGTTTGTCTATTACCCAGTTTAAGCACAACCTAGACAAGTGGATGGGAATAGGAAATTTGCACTTGGCCTGTATCTCTTACAGACAGAGGTAGCTTACAAATTTGTGGCCCTCAATGTCCTATTTGGATACAGGACACCGTTATTCTTTTGAGAAACCTTGGCTAGGCTTAGAAAGGCGCCCCGGGTCATTAGCCTAGTAACAGTCTACGAATCTATAAAAAGGTAAGCTAGGGAATCTCCATCTTCTTCCTCTGAAGAATAATCTCTCTTCTGAGGGGAAACAGGAAAGATGGGAAGCACAAGGAAAGAACTGTGGAGGCTTCAAAGATGACAAAATTTTGCACACACATTGGGATAATTCATTTATTTCAATAAACATCTTTATTAAATGATCACATATGACAATCTTACATTTATATAAATGAAAAACAACATTGACACCACTATTAGTTGCAAACATTATACATCACTGACACCACTGAAACAACTATAGTTGCAAACATTACACATCACTTATAATAGTCATTGTCAGTTAAGCATTATAAGGCTCACACAAATCCAGCTTCTTAAACCTCGCTCCTTCTCTGCATATACTGTTTCCACAATTCCCTTTTCTAAAGATCCCAATTCCAGTTGTTTTATCTCTGTTACTAAATTCACTTCTAGTAAAGTTGGTCTATACTTTGATTTCCATTTTCTAGTAATTATTTTTTTGGCAGCCACCATAATTAGACGCATCAAGGCTTTACTATGTCTAGGCAATTCAAATTCTGTATCATAGCTTAAAAAAATCATATCCCCAGTGAATCCAATCTGCTCACCCAGTATCTCCAACAGAGCAGTTTGCAGGGAATCCCTAAAGTCTGCCAGTGCATTACACTCCCATAAAGTATGTTCCCAGCCACCTCTTTCTTGCCTGTCACACCTCCAACATTTGCTCTCCACCTGAGGAAAAATTATTTGGAGTTTACCTGGGGTACAAAAATAGGATCAAAGGAAGTTACTAGGCTATTGGCCCTGAGGCCCTTATAAGCCTACCCAACAGTTTAGCCCATGTTTAGACAAGTCAGCACCCAAAGCCCTGTCCAGCAGGGACACAGATGGAATCCCAGGGGTGTATTTTCTGTTTCCCATCCAGTTATCCAAGTTGCACTTAAAAAGGGATAAAGAGGTACTCTGAAGTGGAGAGGGAGTTTATTCCACAGATGAGGGAGTCTCTAGGACACAAATCTGTCCTGTCATCAAGTCCTGTTGATGTCACAGACCAGGTTGAAATCACGCATGTGGGTTACTCGAGTGGAGCTTGACTTGCAGATATGCAGCAGTCCCATCAAGGCTGGGTCTGAGATTGCTTTGTATGCCAGACAGGGGTCACCTCTTAAGAGTCTGTATAAAACTGAGTAGAGGGACAGGGCTTTTAGCCTGTGTAGGGTAGATGTTTGAAGCCTTGGATTCTGGTGAGGAACCTCTGTAGTCTCTCCAGCTGCTGCATGTGCTTTGTGAGGTACATGCTGAAGGGGGCAGTGCACTTAATAATTGGCCTTATAAGGGAAGAATAAAGGGATGTTATGACCTCCTTGCCCCTGGATGAAATACCATTACTTATGAGGTGGGCCATGTAGAAAGTTTTCCATACAACAGAAGCAACATGGTCAAAAGTCAGGGTGCTCAAATCCCTCACGACTGATTGCATGCATAGGACATTGTTATTAATGTGATAAACTGTGGGGACGTCATTCTCCTCAAATGGGATCATGATGCAATTTTTGGCATTCAGCTTGATGCCATGTTCCTGGCACCAGTCATTTGTTTACATGAGGCCCTCTTGGAGGACATCCACATCACTTGGGGAATTGATGACCACCCCCAGCTTGCAGTCATCTGCAAATGAGGCCAGCCATAGCCCACTGGTTTTGGCTTGCACCTCAGGAGAAGTATATCCCAAATAACAGAGGCCCCAAGACCGATCCCTGGGGTACACTACTTGTTACAGGTCTACTGCTTGAGGTGATTTCCCCTATTTTGATTACATTGGTTCTATCAGTGAGCCAGTTTGCTAACCCATCTGGTAACATATGGATTGAAAGAACAAAGAAATTAGCAAATGCTTTATATAAACATACTTTGACTCATAAAACAGCACAGTTTCAATTTGTCATTATTGATAAGATTCAGATGCCTAGGATTTCTAAAGCAGGCTGGCATGATAAGCTTAATAATATGGAACCTTATAGATCACCAGGTTGGGTGCTCTGTTAAAACCTGGTCTAAATGAATGTTAAATGTATATCTAACAGCTACTCATGCTGACTGTATATTTTGCATTTGATCTATTAAGCTTAATCTTATACATGACTTTGATGTGTATGTTTATTCTATTGCTTTGATATTTTGATACATGATTCATTACATTCTTTGAGTTTCTACTTTGATTTTACAGAAGTGTATATTTTTTTTGTGCATACACCTTTAAAAATTTTCAGTATTTAAGGAATATTAGGATGCACCATTAACATTTCTTCTCTGCACTGAAGAAGGCTATTGTTCAGGCCGAAACCGGTTTGCAATGCTACATTTTATTTTGCCACAATAAAAGATAGTTTTCTGCTTGCCTTTAACCTTGTGCTGGCTCATTTTGTGTGATTTGACTTTATTTTGATTGAGCCGTGCACTGGATCCACCGTGCGTGATTTTGGTTTGCTCTAACATATGGATTGATGCCTAGTTGAGAGAGTTGATATATTATACTTATGTAAACACTTCCAGGCAAAGATCCTAAATCTTCTACACTTTGTGCATATTTGGGAGATATACATATATCCCTCCCATTGTCCCTTTGTGAATTGCTTATCCAGTCTCTCTTCCCAATTGTTTCTAAGTTCCTCAGATTTATTCTTATAATTATCATGCAATATTTTATATGGTCTACTAATGACTCATTTTTAATAGCAGCTTCTGTTCTAGATTCTATTAAAAACTCTACCAGTGCTGGTCTTTCATTTAAACCCCTCCCCCCCCATTTCTTTTGCTTTGCCTATACACTGATATCAATCCTTGATAGGGAAGGCAATCTCTAACCTGCAGTCCAAATAAATACTTGGTCTCTTTCCATTCTATTACCTTTCCCTTTCTAGTTATTTGCTCCCAATACCTTGGTTCCTTTGCCATTTTTCTCCAATAAATTCCAGCCCTCTCTTGCTTATTATTTGTATGCCTAACCACAGTCATCCCTATCAGCATAAAGATTGTGTAAAAACTTGCCATAATGATAAATGTCTTTCTTTTCTCTGTTGCAGTATTCCTGACTTAAGGGAGTTTCCTGCCAAGGTGATGACCCAATGTCGACCAGTATACCAGTCTTTTACTACCTAAGGTGCGCGGTACGTCTGATGTTGGCCGTCAGCAGACATTGGCCATAAAAGACACGTACGCATGCACCACCCTCAGAATTGAGGCCACAGGCAGAGAGACAGTCTAAGGGAATGAGGATCAGTGCATCCAAAAAAAGGTAAGAAGTGGGGGAAAGGAGGGAGTATTGGAATACTGCCACAGAGAAGATAAGGACATCTATTGTCACAGTAAGTTCTTACACAATTAATCTATGTCCTTCTATTCTTCTGTTGCAGTATTCCTGACTTAAGGGATAGAACAAAAGCTCATGAGGAAAGGGTGGAGGAATTGGCAGAGGAATCTTCAATGAAGCCATGGAGAATGACCCTGGCAAACCCTGCCCTGGACCTAGAGATGGAATCCCGTTTATAGTGTTTGGTGAAGGTATGGACAGAAGTCCAAGTAGCAGCTTCTAGGATAGAGTTGGTATCCAAACCCCTGAGGAAGGCCCCTGAAGATACTGCCCTAGTAGAGTGAGCTTTGACTGAGCCAGGGAGAACCTTACCATGGTGGATGTAGCAAAAGGCAATAGATTTGGATATCCAGTTAGAGATGGTCTGTTTACACACTGGCAATCCCAGTGCCATGGGATAGAAAGACACAAACAAGTGGTCTGTTTTCCTAAAGGGTTTAGTCTTGTGTAAGTAGAACCTTAGCTGTCTGTGCACTTCTAAGGTTTGCAGAATCATCTCACTAATGTTTTGGGGAGAGGGAAAGAATGTTGGTAGGTGAATTGCCTGATTTAGGGACAATTCATTGACAACTTTCGTCATGAATGAGGGATTGGTCCACAGGGACACACTGTATTTGTGGAAAAACAAGAAGGGAGAAGAAGCCATAAGGGCATGTAACTCTAAGACCCAACTGGCAGAGGTAATGGCCACCAGGACTGTTTTCCAAGTGCAGTGTTTGACTGAACTAGAGGAAGCAGGTTCAAACAGTGCTTGAGTCAATTTCTCTAGTACAAAGTTGAGGTCCCAAATGCAAGGTGGAGCCACTGGTCTCCTGGGGGATCTGATATGAAGGACACCTTTGAGGAATTGTTTAGCTTTAAATCTGGAAGCTAAGGGAGGATTTAGTGGTAAACAAGGAGAAATAACTGACAAATGAGCTTTGACTGATGAGTATGTTAATCCTGCATTAAGCAATTCACATAGATAAGACAGGACCATAGGCGAGAGCACCTTCAATGGATCCTGTTTTTTAGCCAGACACCAAACAGAGAACCTCTTCCATTTAGAGGGGTACAATTTTTTAGTAGTAGGTTTCCTGGCCTCCTGCAGTACTTGAAGCACATCCTCAGAGTAAAGGTGTCTGAATAGTATTACAGCTCTATCACTCAGAGAGTTAAATGGAAGGTTTCCAGATGTGGGTGTAGGAGTGAGCCCTTGTTCTATGTTAACAGGTCCACTCTGTAGGTTAACTTTTGGTGACTGCCCTTGGCTAGGTGAAAGAGAAGGGGGAACCAATGCTGTCTTGGCCAGTAGGGAGTTACCAGCAAGATTTTTGGCTTTTCCTGTTGGACTTTCAACAGGACTTTTGAGGTGAGTGGAAGAAAAAGGAATGCAGACAGGAATTTCGCCTTCCATGTGATTGAAAGGGCATCCACTCTCCATGCCTGAGGGTGGCATTCTCTGGCACAAAATTGAGGAAACTGTTTGTTCAAGGGGGGAGGCAAACAAATCTATCTCTGGAATACCCACTGGTGGACAATGTGTCTAAGAACACATTCCTGTGAAGCATCCATTCGTGGGATTGTGTCCTGGAACTACCTAGGGTGTCTGCCACTGCATTCTGGCTCGAGGGAATGTACACCACCTGGAGAAATACATCTAGGAGGCGAGCTAGATTCCATACCTGCATGTTTGTCTGCACAGGAGATAGGATCTGGTACCTCCTTGCATGTTTATGTACCGCAAGACTGTCATGTTGTCAGTGTGTACATGTAACCTCCTGGTCTGATCGGTGATTTGAATGTTTGGAGGGTAAAAATTAGTGCCCTCATTTCTCACACATTTGTGTTCCTTCATTTGGGAGGGAGATCCTCCTTGAGCTGTGTGGAGGTCTAAGGTCACCCCCAACCCATGTCCAAAGCATCTGTAAATAAGGTCCGAGTAGGTGGTAGAGGGTGAATGGTTAGACCTGGATTAGAGTCAGTTGTGAGATCCACCACAGGAGCTCCTGCTTTAGCTATGGGAGGAGTGGAAGGATTTGTTCTAAAGGGTGGGCATTAAGAGACCATACCGACTTGAGGAACCACTGAAGTTTCCTCATAGGAAGCATTGGGATGGCGGAAGCTATCAGGCCCAAAATGCTGAGGAACTGTCTTGCAGAAATCTGATGTAGTAGGACTGTCTCTGGGAAGATTAGGGAGATCTCTTGCACCTTGGAAGGTGGAAGAGACAGTAGCTTGCTCAAGAGTTTGAAATCTGCAACCCAGGAAAATGAGAGCTTGGGCTGAGTCCAGGGAAGATTTCTTGAAGTTGATGGTAAATCTCAGGCCTTTCAGAATGGTAATTGCCATTTAGAGGGATTTTTTTCAACTCTGTCTAAGAGGCTTGGATTAGAAGGTCATCCATGTATGGATAGATTAAGATCCCTTGGAGCCTGCATTTTGTGAAGACTCTCAGGGCTGTACAGAGTCCAAAAGGCAAAGCCGAGAACTGATAGTGTGAGGATCCCACAGAAACTCATAGGAATCTCCTGTATCTGTGGTGAATGGGGATATGAATGTAGGTATCCTTGATATCTATTGAAACCAGAAATGCCTGAGGAAGGATAAGAGGAAATAGTGTTTGTAGGGTTAAATTTTGAATGAGGGATTATGAGGAAATCATTGAGGTAAGAGAGAGCCAGGATTGGTTTCAAGGGTCCTTCCTTCCTGGGAACTATGAAAAGGCGGGTGTAAAAGCCCCTTCCCCTCTTCCCCACAGGGGACAGGTTCTATGGTGCCCTGTTCTAGGATTTCTAGAAGAAATGATGGGAAAAGTGGGAGGTGATATTTTTGGTGATACAGGAATTCCCCTGAAGGCAGGCACCTTGTGCGAAACCATGAAGTACCCCCTTTTGATGATACTCAACACCCAAGAGTCTTGAGTGATGAGTTCCCAGGAAGGAAGGGAGAGGGAAAGGCATTGGGACAAGTGAATTAGGATGCTGCAAGAGTTACAAAGAGGAGCCCATTTGATCAGGAAAGAGCTGCTTGGTTATGTGAGGGGCAGAAACAGAAGAGGAGGGAAACTAGTGGGTCTAGATTAAGGTGCTCTGGATTGTCTGCATATGAAAGTTTGTTTTACAGGATAATTCCTATGAAATTTAGGCACAGGGTGCTAAAGATTTGCTTGAGACCCTTAAGTTCTTTAATGTTTCCTGCAGAGATTTGAAAAGCTCTGCGGAAGGTTTCCCAAACAAGTCAGTATAATCCAGGGGGGCATCCATCAGTTTTTCCTTGATATCCTCAGATAGAGGCTGAAGTCTAAACCAGGCAAATCTTCTAAGGGCAGAAGAGGAAGCAGCAGCCCTAGAGGAGGCTTCTACTACATCATAGGTGCACTTGATAGAATATCTGGCTACTTGAGGGAAGGTGGCAAGAAGTGATAATGCCAGGGCCTTATTTGCAGAGTCAGGCATATCTGATAAAACATTTTGAGACCTGGGAAAGGATTTCCAAGTTGTACTTGGTTGTGTGTCTGATAAATTTAATGATTTGAAGGCCAGGGTAAATGAGGTAGAGATTTTCTTTCCCAACCTCTCCAACTGTCTGCTGTCTTTACTTGAAGACAGTAGGGAAGAGGAAGGAAGCCACATGAAGGCCTTATCAGAGGAAACATAAATAACTGAAGGATCTGCAGCAGGTGCCTTAAAAAAGAACTGACAGTCCTTGGGTACTTTGTAGTACCTGTCAGGCTTTTTAGGTGCTGGGGGCCGAGAGTCTGGGTTGGTGGGTGGAAGTGGATGCAAAGGCATCCAAAAATGCAGGTATTATGGAGGGATGGCTGAAGGACTCAGGGGTCTGACCTTGGAGGAGGTCATAACCTCTGACATCATTGTGGAGTTCCACCTGAAGTGGTCCTGCATTTTGGAGATATTCTCCCTGAAAGAAATCTCCTCCATGGGGGAATCTGTCCCATTGGAGTCCTCTTCAGGAGAGGCATAATCCAAAGGAAAGTGAATCTGGAAGGAATAATCCAGTTCCTCATCCTCCTCCTCAGAAGTGGAATCTTTATCAGAGGTAAGATAGGGCCTAGGTCTCTTCCTAGGGCAAGAAGGCCCGGCCAAAGGGGAAGCAGTGCAACTTGATGGAGGCCTAAGGGCCATTAAGGCCTTGAGAAAAATTTAACCATTCCTTCTGTGGGTCAGGGTAAGGAAAGACATGCTTGTTTTTTTTGTTTCTTCTTTGCAGACACATCTATGCAGTGTAAAGAAGGAGGGGTAGATGTAGGCCTGCACTCTATAATATCAGATTTGACATCCTTGCTAACAATCTGGGTAATCCCCCTAGGGACTTCTGACACTATAAGCCTCAGATCCCCCTGAACACCGGAGGCCATCTGAAAAGCATCTCTCAATGTGCAAATGTCCAGAGCCAAGATGGCCTGTAAAGCGAGCTTGATCTGTGGGTCTGGATCCTGGTTGGCGCACGTATCCGAGATCTCATGCACTTCAGGAGAGTCGCCTTACAAGAGGAGCAACTTTGGATTCGGGCCTATGTTTTTTTGGCTTTCCATTTAACAGGCTCAGTTGTTGGGTCCAGAGAGATGTCCATCGCTCTCTTTGCATGAAACTTGAGACATTGGTTTTCTACGTATATCACAAGGGAGGATAGCAGACTCTGGAGGGTTTTGGGGACAAATAATTGGCACATAGTATAGGATTATGTGATAATGCTGAGGGCCTAGGCAAAAAAGGCACTCAGTATGACTGTCTTTATGTGGAATCTGTTGTCCACAATCATACTTACTTTTCTGGATGAACCTCAAAGATAAAGAAAGATAGCAAAAAAACTTTTAGTTATGTACTCACCATAACTTCAGATGTTTGGGATCCATCTCGCCTACATTCTGAATGATGGGTTCGGAGCCGATCCCTCGGCTCCGACTCGGCACGCTTATGCCAAAGAGCGAAGTCTCTTATTGGCTGAGCTTACTATATCCCAGGATGCACCACTACCAGTCCCCCAGATCTAGTTTGTCCGCATACATGCACACATGCATACCCTGCTTATATAACATCGTCAGATGAACAAGATAAAAAACAGTGGAGCTCAAAACCGTTCAATCTCTTCTGATCTGCAAGGCAGGGGGAAGGAGGGTGGGTATCAGGAATGTAGGAGAGATGGATCCCAAACATCTGAAGTTATGGTGAGTACATAACTAAAAGATGTTATGTGATCCTATCTCGCCTACATTCTGAATGATGGGACAGCGTCCCTAGCACCTGAATCCTGGGTGGCTCACTGGAAAACACTCCTGAGTACCGTGGAACCAAATGAAGCTCGTCCTCTAGATGCCACATCCAATTTGTAGTGGGAAATGAAAGTGTGCGGATTGGACCAAGTAGCCGCAGCACAAATTTCCGATATAGCGAGCTTGGAATGAAAGGCTATAGAAGTAGCCATAGCTCTTGTAGAATGAGCTTTGATAGATGATGTAAGTTGTTTATTCGAAGAATAGGCCTGAGTTATGCAATCTCTGATCCATTTTGAGATTGTAGCTTTTGTAATGGTTTGGCCCAATTTATTATCTGAGAAGGACACAAACAACTGGTCTGACTTACGAAGTTGCTGAGTCCTGTCTAAATAGAAGCGTAATTGCCTGTGAACATCCAATTTATGGAGAGTATATTCTGCTTCATTAGAGAATTTTGGAAAGAAAACTGGTAGCTCTAGAGATTGTTGAAGACAGAAACTAGAACAGACTTTGGGGACAAAGGATGGATTAGGCCTAAGTGATACTCTATCCTTGTGGAAAATCAAGTACGGTGGTTTAATAGACAGGGCTTGAAGCTCTGAGACTCTCCTTGCAGAGGTAATAGCCACTAAGAATGCCGTTTTCCAAGACAGATATTTTAATTCGCATGTAGCAGCCGGTTCAAAAGGGGTGGATGTTAATGCACGAAGCACCAAATCAAGATCCCACGGAGGTGCAGGATGAAAAACTGGTGGTCTTAACAGACTGGCACCTTTAATGAACGTTTTGCATAGTCTGCTGCTCATCAAAGGAGGATCCGTGGATTCATGGAATTTCGAGATAGCAGCTAGTTGGACTTTAATAGTTGAGACAGAAGATCCCTGATTAAACAGGGATGTTAAGAATTTCAAAACCTCTGGGACAGGAGCAGTGATAGGGTCTAAGCCCTTGAGTTGAGCCCAGATAGCAAACCTCTTCCACTTACTGAGGTACAATTTGTTAGTGGTGGGTTTGTGGGCCGAAGATAAAATGTGAACAACTTCCGGGTCTAGTGTGTGCCTTCTAACTAAGGTTGGAAGTGGAGGAGCCAAGCTGTCAATTTTAGAGATTGAAGGGACTGATGCCAATGTCCCGACTGATGGATTAGCAAATCCGGGATCAGGTCTAAGGTCCACGGATCGTCCACTGCATGCTTTTTCAGGTAAGGAAACCATATCTGACGAGGCCAGTATGGGGCAATCAGAATCATTGAAGACCCCAGTTGAGAAGCTTTTTGAATAACTTTTGGAAGGAGTGGAATTGGAGGAAAGGCATAAAGTAGCCCTGTTGGCCAAGGTTGTGCTAGAGCATCCATGGCTGGTACTTCCTGATGTGGAATCAATGAGAAGAACCTCTGGCACTTGGTGTTTTGTGGAGTTGCAAATAGGTCGCAGCACGCGTCCCCATCTCTTGAAAACCTGGGCTGCTACTGTGCGGTTTAGAGACCATTCGTGAGGAGAGAGAATTGTCCTGCTTAATTTGTCCGCCAATACATTTGACTTTCCGGGATGTGGGTCGCTACCAAGAAGCGGTTGGTAGCTACAGCCCATTCCCACACTCTCATGGCCTCTCTGCAAAGGGGATACGATCTGGTCCCTCCTTGTTTGTTCAGATACCAAACCACCGACATGTTGTCTGTGTGGATGGCGATGATGCCCTGAGGAAGAAACTTGTGTAAGGCCTGTAGGGATAGAAGTACAGCCCTCATCTCCAACACGTTGATGTGGAGAAGAGCTTCTCCGGAAGCCAGGAGCCCTGAACTAGCCTGCCCAGACAATGCCCCCACCCTATCTGGGAGGCATCTGTCGTCAGGGTAACCACTGGAGGGAGAACAAAGGGTTTTCCCTGATCCAAGTTGGATGTTTGAAGCCACCAGCGAAGGTCCCTTTGCATATTTCCGTAATCATGATGTGATGATTGAGGGGAAGATCCTGAAAGGACCATTGAGTTGACAAGAGCCACTGAAGAATCCTCATGTGTAACCTTGCTAGAGGAACTAAAAGAACCGTGGCAGACATTGAGCCTAGAACCTGTAGGACCATCCTGGCTGGGGCTTTGGATCTCGAGATCAGAGCTTGAACTTGGCCCTGTAAAGTTCGGATCCTTTCGGCAGGAAGAAAGACGCATCAATCTTGAGTCTATCTCTGCTCCTATAAACTTTATGCGTTGAGAGGGCAGCAAGACAGACTTTGACCAATTGAATGTAATCCCTAGGGAAACACCCAGGAGATGGTGGCTTTGAGGTTGTCCATTAGTAGATGCCTGGTGGTGGCAGTCAGGAGCCAGTCGTCGAGATAGGGAAACACTTGGAATCCAAGACTTCTCAGGTGAGCCGTCACTACTGCCAAACACTTGGTGAACACCCTGGGGGCTGTGGTGAGACCAAAGGGCAGAGCACAAAATTGGTAATGACTGACTCCCAGGCTGAAGCGCAGATACCTTCTGGACGCCTGATGTATCGGTATGTGATAATAGGCGTCCTTGAGGTATATGGAGCACATCCAAACATCCTTCTCCAACAACGGGAGAATGGATTGTAACGTGACCATTCGAATTTGGATTTCATGACGGATTGGTTCAGTCTGCTGAGATCCAATATTGGTCTCAGGTCCCCTGTCTTTTGGCACTAAAAGAACCTGGAGTAATTTCCTGATCCGATCTGGTCTGTGGGGACCGGTTGGATGACTCCTTTTCTAGCAGCTTTAAAGCTTCTGCGGCTGCTATTTCCCTTTGACTGGGTGGTGGGTCCGGGATTCTCTTGGACGGTGGGGGTGAGTATTTGAATGGGATGGTGTAACCTCCGGCAATGATCCGAAGCACCCATCTGTCCTGAGTGATTGACTCCCAGGCATTTAGGTGCTTGGCAAAACGACACCCGACTGGCTCCGGAGCAGCACAGCCGGGCAATCCCTCATGACGTGTGGGAGGCTGAAGAGCCACGAAAGGACTCGCGGTCTCCAGAATTGCGGGGCCCTCTGCCGCCTCTGGGATGGCGTCTCCCTGAAAAATTTCCCCGCCCTCTGCCTCTGGACGGGAATCTTCCTGCTGTTGGGAGAAAAACTTGCGAGATTTTCGAACCACATTTTCCCCTCCTTTAGCCTTGGGGTAAGGCCGAAAGGGAGTGGAATAACGGGCACCCACGGCAGATAACGTTTTCCCTCTTGCTCACAGCGGGTAAGGGTGTCTTTCACCTTGGGTCCAAACAATGAGGTCCCATCAAAGGGAGCGTCGCTGAAGGAAGACTTGAAGGCCTCCGCAAACTGACACAAGCGGTGCCAGCCTTGTCTCACGTGAGCCACGCCTGTGCCTGCCGCTCTACCCGCCTTCGGCTGCATAGGAAATGAGCCTCATGGACGAGTTAGAAATTGCCGTAAGGATAGCCAACTGAGAGCTAACGGACTGGGCTAGCTGCTCAGGTAGGTTACCCGAGAGGGAATCTGACAACTCCTTGACCAGATCCCTCTGAAGCCTGGTAAAATGTGCCAAATAATTCAGAGACCTTAAGGTAAAGGCCGCTGAAGTCAGGGTGCGCTTCCCGTACCTATCCATACTCCTAGACTCCTTATTAGGAGGATGGATGGACGTTGAAGCCTCTGCCACGTCCTGTTGTGTAGCAGATGCCACCACCATGGCATCTACAGCCACGCCTTTAGTAAGGAACTCCTTCTCGGGGGGAGCAGATAAAAATTTATTTGGACGAGAAGGGACTGGTTCCACGGTATCTGGATGTTCCCACGCCCTTCGACAAACTAAATCCAGAAGCTCGTCGAAGGGCGGAGACACCCAGGAGGCGGAGGGCTGAGCCCCAAAGGCCTTGAGGAGCACTGATTCGTCAGCAGAGGGGGGTTTGGATATCCAGCCGCCTCGTTGTTTGAGGATCTCTAAGATGTCTGCAAATGAGACATCATCCGAGGGCGACTGGGACCCCTCTGCATCATCCATATCAGTGTCCGATGTAATAGACTCGGGGGAGTCCACGTGCTTCCTCTTGCACGATCTCTTCCTGGGGGTTCCTCTGAAGACAACTCCGAAGAACCCTCAGGAGGAGGGGAACCCCCACTGGGGGTAACCTCAGGCCTCGGGGCTCCGCTGGCTACGGACAGGGGAACTGCCAAAGACCCAGTCTCCACGCCCAGGGAAGGTGCTGGTAAAACCGGAGAGATGGCCGAAGAGGACTTGGCCAAGGCACTCCTCATGGCCCTGAAAGCCGGACCCCCAGAATCCTGGGAGTGTCCGGACTCCGGAGCCGTGATAGCCGACGGAAGTCCCGCAGCCGAAGCACCGAGGGGGAGGCTCGGAACCGAAAGCATAGGTCCCGAAACATCACCCCCGGGTCCAGCCGAAGAAGTCCGTGTACTAAACTCGGACCCGAAGGCCCGGGTTGGAGTAAGGGTCGGAGCCGACCCTGAGATCTCCACCGGCTCCAACAGCACCTGCTCCGACGGAGCCGAAGCGGTCGGAGGAGGAATGGCAACGGGGTGGGCCAAGGTCATCGGCTCCGAAACCAGCTGGGTCGGAACCGAAACAAATTTTTGGAAGACTGGGGACTGGAACAGTCTTTGGAGCACCCTGTCTATATCAGAATCCGACATCCTCGAAGACCGAGAGGAAACAGAACGGGTTCGAGAAGGCCTCTCCATCGGCCCCAAAGGGCTAGGGGACCGGCTCCGAGGCGACTCGATGAGTATCGGCGCCGAGGGAATACTCACAGCAGATTCCATCGGTGCCGAGGTAGACTTCGGCGCCGAGGAGGAAGTGTCTGAGCGGGCGACCCTTGTCGGCTCCGAGAGCAGTGGAGCCGACGAAGGTGACCCGCCTCTCGATGCCCCAGCCATCGGCTCCGAAGCCAGAGGAGTCGATACTGGTGGCATCGAGGCAGACCGTTCCAACCTCGGCTCCGAAGTCTTTGGAGCCGAAGGAGAGGCCTGCCTAAGTTTCTTGGCAGCCGGGTCCGACGGACTGGTCGGAACCGAAGCCCTTTTCTTTTTGGTTGGAGCAGGAGAGGATGCCAAGGCTTCTTCAAAGGAAGGTTTAACTAACCCCTTAAGAATCAATTTATTTTTCCTCTCCTGGAGGACCCTTGAGGAAAAAGCGTGACATACACTGCATGACTCCTGCAAGTGCTTTGCCCCGAGACAATATACACAGAGCGAATGATCGTCTGTGATAGACATTTTAAACCCACATTTCGAACATTTTTTAAAGCCCGAAGGCCTAGGGGTTTGAGACATGATGATACACAAATCTAGTCACTCTGACAGGAAAGTACACTAATTTTTTACTGCTGATAAATCTAAGCTTACAGTAATAACTAATGCAAACACTTCCTGTAAAAAAGAACAGGTAACTCTAAACAATTATATAAATACTAGAGACCCTGTAAAGTATTAAGGTTGACAGTCCGGGAAGGCCCTGGATGGAGGGGGGGGGCGAAAACAAACTGAACCCAATCACACACAACAATTTAACAATCCAAATCGTATACAAAGTTAGCGATAGCCGTTAAAACAGCTTTTGTGAGCAAAAACAGCAAAAAACTGACAGAAAAGTTAGTTAATAAAACTACTCAGCCCAGCCAGCTCGAGACCACGTCTTCGCAGGGAAGCGGCAAACGAGATCTGGGGGACTGGTAGTGGTGCATCCTGGGATATAGTAAGCTCAGCCAATAAGAGACTTCGCTCTTTGGCATAAGCGTGCCGAGTCGGAGCCGAGGGATCGGCTCCGAACCCATCATTCAGAATGTAGGCGAGATAGGATCACATAACATCAAAAGGTTTCCCAGACAGGGCACTTACCTTTTTTGAAGAATAGTGATTCAAACAGCAGAGTGACATCCGGGGCTGGTGATCCGACTAGCAGCAAAGTTGTTTAGAGGGTGGTGCATGCATACATCTCTTTTATGGCCGAGGTCTGCTGACAGCCAATGTCAGATGCATCTCTAACCTTAGGTAGTTAAAGACTTTGGTATACTGGCTGACATCGGATCGCCACCTTGGCAGGCAACTTCCTTAAGTCAGGAATACTGCAACAGAGGAATAGAAGGGCATTCTCTTTTCTCAATTCTCATGCTTTTTTTAGTTCTTAGAATACTCCCCGCTATTTTATGAATATAATACTCTGCATGATTTTTGCTGGTCTCCTTAAGAGTCTGCATCCAAAATCCCAAGCTGTTATTATTTCTCGATCTTGCGCCCTGTATCATCATCATTCCTTTCCACTATAAATTGCAGTTTTTCTGGTTGTGCTATAGCCTTAACTATGTTGCTCTAAAATACCCCTTCAAATAAGGTAATCCTAGTACACCTTGTTCTACTGGAAGAATCAGCTTATCCCACTTGACCCTTGCTGTCTTCCCTTCCCAGATAAAATCCTTCAACTCTTTTTAATTGCTATCCAGTTTCTCCTCTGGTTGATAAAACATATGCATGACCTGTGTGTATAAGACTAAAGGGACTAAAAACATTTTAATTGCTTGTATCTTAGTATCCATTTCCACATAACAAAGCTTCCATTTTCTCAATTTATTATCTTTTATTTAGTCTCTTCCCACATTATCTTTAGCTGCCACAAGAGTCATTTCTAATTCATACTCCTAAATACTTTATTTTATCATGTCCTCATAAATATGGATATTGTTGGACATAATTTACCGTTATTGCCTTTGTTTTAGCTTCATTCATTTTGTATCCCGAGAAGATTTTAAACAGACTTAAAATGTTCCACAACACTGTAATGTCCCTTTCTGGTTTTGTCATGTATAAAATATCATCTGTAAATACAGCCATCTTTTCCTGACTACCATACCAATTACATCCTTGAGTTGCTGAGTTCCTTATTTTCTTTGCCAAGTGTTCTAAATACAAGGCAAGCAACAAAGGGGAAAGTGAACAACCCTGCCTGGTTCCTCTACTCAAGTAGAAGTCATCAGAAAAGGATATCTTGATGGATGACAAATGGTTCCTAAGGGTCTTGGGTACAAAAGACGGGGAACTGGAGCAATTTGTATATCCATGATTGGTTCCTAGGCAAAAAAAAAAAAAAAGGTCATTTAGTGTGGCTGCCCCACAAGGTATTTGCCTCCCAGAATTAGACTTTCTCATATTTTTTGACAAAATGTTAACCTTTTTTTCTTGTCAACTAAAAAGGGAAAGAGGAAGTTTCACTAATGAGGACACTTATCTGCCTAAGACAAGCAAACTGGCAATAGTCATATAACTGAAAAGTCAAATAAGAAACAAAGGTTTATTGTTCAGGCTGGTGGTGAGAAAATTCTGAGGTACTTTGCACCCATATACCCCATTATGTACCTCATATGTTTGGTATGGTTAGGTCATAAATCAGATGCAAGGAAAACAGGAAGCAAGAACCTAGACTTTGATATCCGGAACAGATATACAGCTATCCCTTGTGGGCTATCCCAACTGTTAGTAATACTGCACAGTTAGCATAGGAAAGACGGCTATTAAGTTTTAGATGTAAACTCAGGCTTTTCAAACCTTCCAACAATCTGATAGATTATCTCCCAGTCATCTAATTCATACCACCTTCAAAAGAAATCTTCAATGAAAACAAATATTGCAGCCATAAATGAGCACTCCTTTTTTTACTTGTAATTAAAAAATATACATTTCTAGTTAAAAAAAAATGCAGAAAACATTCTAAATGAAAGCAGTGCAGTATTTAGATTAACTGCAATATTTACACACAGGTGAATCCATTCCCCTCCAGCAAGTCTGTCAGAAAGCACTGTGACTGCTAAGAAAGTTTGTTCGTATAATAATTATACTTTGAAAATCCATAACCATTATTATATATGCACTGCCCACTTTGCCCCTCTCCATCCCCAGCACTCGCTGGTCATGTTTGAGGGCAAAACCCCTATTTGAACTACACCTCCCCTAATGGGGGAGTCACCAACAAGTACCCTCCTCCTAGGATGGAAAACACCATCCCTCCCTGCCACTGCAATAGCTACCTGAGCTGATAATCGAACCTGGGTCACATGGGCCATAGTTAGGGCTTTAACCCTCTCCTACTCTTGTGCAGTACAGTGTAGTCTTTGTTGAACTTAAAAATAAATACTGCCCTCCAGCAAGTCATTTATGTGGTGCTGCACGTCTATTTTAATATATATAGCGTTCAGTATTTCTTTCTTTTTTTTTTTATCCAATAAAAGGAATAGCTTTAGAGGGAATCTGCTGTTCTTTGTCAGCTTACTGTCTCCCCTTATGACCAATTCATTCACAAATTCTCTGGTGCCACTCCTGCAAAAAGCTCTCCATTGTTGAATAAACTTGTTCAGTGCCAAAGAGCATCTTAATTCCAGAAGGAAAAAAAACATTTTGAGGACTGCTGGGTAGAGCAATTTGAATTTGAGCCTTTCTACTCTGCACTACCAGAATAAATCTCCTTCTCCTTGCCCTTGTGATTGGAGAGCAGTCAATGTCTACATGAATCTACTTATCCTCCATTTGCAAAGTCCTTCATTAGCAGAGCTTCTTTAAGCTGGTAATTTTGACATTTTTGTCACTACAGAATGTGGAGCCCTCATTTTTTATTTGTAAGAAATCTTTATCCACTTAAAATATGTAAAAACAAATGCTACTGAAACACCTCTTGTATGCTGAAAATCCACTGAGGCTAGTCCAAAATGAAATAAATAAGCACTTTGGTGGCATCAGTCATGTAGAACCTCTTCATATTTACATCAAATGAAAACCACAGTTATATTAAGACCTATTGCAACCAATCACAATGCTTAAAAAACCTTACCAATTCATTTTTTAAAGAAACAGATGTAGATAAACTTAAAAACATTGTTAGTTATGATAAATTGCAAAACCTTCTGTGTTAACATAATCAGTGTTACTGCATAAAATTACATTACTCTGCTAAATGAAAACAGTAATAACTATTAATTGATAAATAATGAATAATAAATAATTTACCTACCCCCAAATTTAATAAATCCATGTAGGAACAGTGTAGAGCCTACACAGATGTTACCATGTCCATGTATGCGGATCCTCCTCGGCAGCACACCATGCATATTAATGAAGATGCATTACTGAGGGAGAGCCGGGGAAGGCAGTATTGAACCAGTGTAGGGAGTGTGTCACTAACTGTGTCCATAGATGAGTAACAGACCCCCGGCACTGTCCAAGTGCCTGATTGCAATAAATTCACTCTTTTTTTTTTTAAGTTTGGGCGGTGTGCAGTAGTTGATACATGCCAGACATCTAAAAATAGAAACTGGATACATTTAATTTATGATTCAAATGTCAAGTTTAAGCATAGCTGAGGGGGTTTGTGCACAGCGATGTGGTACTTAGCAGTGCTCTAACACATCTGAAAGATATATGTAAAGGTATAGCAGCATTCTACATATCCATGTAGCCAAGTGGATAGAGTTATGAACTCCAGTGCAGTAGGTGTGGGGTTTGAATACATGGAAGGGAAATTAAGCAATTATTTTTGCAAGATAAATTATGCCAATTATTTTTAAATCAATATCTGCTGTGCTCAGCTAAGCCTTGCTAAGCCATGATAAGCACTGCTTAAACAATCTCTGTTTAAGGTCAATGTCAGTGGTCTCTGGCTGACTAAATTTGCAGATGATTGCAAATTAGGAGCTGTCACGGAATCCCACACTGACACAAATGTTCTCCAGGAGGGCCTGACACAGACAAACAACTGGTGTCAGAGTCATGGACTAAAACTAAATGCCAAGAAATGCATAATAGTATCCTTTGGGAAGTCAAACATCCCTGGTAGCCATCATATTGACAACACAGTCCTTAGAGTTGACCCAGTAGTCAGGGACTTCGGAACACACATTGATAGTAATATAGCCTTTGATCATGTGTCTACAGTGGTGAGGAAATCATTCTATGTTGTGCAACTTATAAACAAAGGTATGGCATCCAAGTCCAAGGAAATCATTGTTCCACTGTATTCGGCATTCATCAGACCTATCATTGAGTATAATGCTCCTTCTGGTATGTACCTAACCAGGCATATCCAACAACCGGAACGTCTACAGAGGTTCCTCACTAAAAGAATACAGGGCATAAGTAATATGTCCTATGCAGACTGCCTCAAGGCCCTATCCCTGTATTATGTCTCCTGCAGGCTATTGAAGGGAGATCTATGCCTGGCATTCAGGACATTGTCAGACCCCACTCTGATGGACCTCCTACATATCCACAAAACAAACAGTACAACAATTACCCATTCTAAAGACTTAAACCTTGCCAGTGATATAAATAGGACCTGCTGGAGAGGTAGGTATGTATCCCAGAGACTACCTCTTCTATGGAACATGCTGTCCATCCATGTGAAGCAGAGTTCCTCCCTAATCCAATTCAAGTGCAACTTGGACAACTGGATGGGAAACTGGAAATTCATCCCTGGTTTCTCACCGATGTCTCTGATGCAAACAGGTAACATGTAAATGGTTCATCTCCCAGGCCCATACTTACACTTATCAAGAGTATCAGAACTTGTCAAAAATTTGGGATGCACAGCTAGCCTTAAAAAGGCCTTTGTGGTTGTTAGCCTAGTAAACACCTATGAACCTATTAAGCAACACTTGGCTGTGCTTAAGCTGGTTTGCACACTACTAAGCATCGTCAGTTTAAGCACAACTCAGCTGGTTTGCCTGGTGGTAAGTGACGCACCACATTCTTAAAAATGGCCCAATAGTGTGTAAAGGCAGGAAAAAGTACAGTTGTGTACACTTACCATAAATGTAGCTGTTCAAGTGTATTCACTGTTGCAGTCATCACATTTGGGTTATCCCTACCAGGGTAGCCCTCGGGTGACCCCAATGCCAGAGACTTTGTATTTCTGCATCAGTTGCTGTTGCTTGAGGACTCACATCAGGTCATCAGTGGTATAAAGTAAGGCAGCGGATGCCATTACATCAGTTTTTCTTGACCTAACCTGTCAGGAGCCCCAAAGTAGGAGGCCAGGTTCTGGTGGAAGAACCACACCAGTGGAAAGTAAATACCAGTATGTCCCTTGTACAGAAAGGAGAACAACAAGGAAAAAAGGTAACAAAAGGAGAAGGAGGAAAAAAAAGAAAAGGAGGCTGGAGGGAGGGAAACCAGGACTGCAACAGTGAATACACTCAAACATCTACATTTATGGTAAGTGTACACAACTGTACTATGCTCTTCGTGTTTCACTGTTGCAGTCATCACATTTGGGTAGATTACCAAAGCTGAGGAAAGGGTGGAGGCAGTCAAGGAAGCTAGGGACTGGATAGGATGCCCTGGAAGTCTGCAGAGCAACCTCTGCCCTGGATTTGGAGAACAGAGGCAAGTGGTAATGCTAGGCAAAAGTGTGAACAGATGTCTAGGTGGCAGCCTCCAGGATATAACCCTGGTGGGGACTCCTCTGAGGAAAGCTGCAGAAGTGGAGGATGCTCTGGTGGAGCATGTCCTGACCCCCCCCCCCCTTGGGGGAAGGCTTACCATGCTGTTTGTAGAAGAAATGGATGTAGTGTGCTATCCATTTGGAAATGGTTTGTTTGGAGATGGCTTTGCTTTCTGCAGCTGCAGCAAAATTAACCAGCAATTGATCAGACTTTCTGAAAGGTTTAGTCCTGTCCAGATAGTATCTGAGTTGTCTGTGCACATCTAGGGAGTGAAGTATTCTTTCCCCCTTGTTCTGGGGATTAGGAAAAAAGTGGGCAGATAAATGGATTGGTTGAGAGCCACATTGGACACCACCTTGGACATGAAGGATGCGTTAGTTCTGAGGGATACCCGGTCAGCATGGAAGATGATGAAGGGGTCCACAGCCATAAGTGCTTGCAGCTCAGAGACTCTTTGGGCTGAAGTGATGGCCAGAAGGAAGGCGGTCTTCCAGGAGAGAAATTTTAGCTCTGCAGAAGAAGCTGGTTCGAAAGGAAGCTTTTCCAAGACAAAATTAAGGTCCCAAGCTGGTGTAGGTGCCCTTCTGGGGGGCCTCAAGTTGCTAAACCCTGTGAGGAACTGTTTGATCAAAGGGTGTGAGAATAGGGGCTGCTCAGTGGGAAAATGTGCAAAAATAGTAGAGGCATGAATTTTAATAGAGGAGAAAGAGAGACCACGGTGTAGTAGGTCAGCTAAGTAATCCAGGATGAGTGGGATGGAGGGCTGTGCCGTACTGGCCCCCTTAGCCTGGATCCAGGTGCAGAACCTTTTTCATTTATCTGTATGACTTTCTGGTGCTAGGGTATCTGGTCTCATGGATAACATGGCCTCATGGAGAACATCCAGAACCTGTTTACTGAGGATGGCTGATTGGTTTAGGGAATAAGCCAAGCTGCCAAATTGAGTGTCTGCAATTGGAGGTGCCTGAATTCCCCTTCCCTCTGGGTTAGGAGGGTTGGAATCTGAGGGAGATGCTATGGAGGCAGTGGCGACAGGCTGTGCCAGCAAGGGGTACCAGTGCTGTCGGGGCCAGTCTGGAGCTATAGGAATGGTCCTTTGTTTTTCTTCCCTTATCCAGTACCCTGTGTATGAGAGGTAGGGGAGGAAAGGCATAGACTGAGAGGTTGGCACAGGGCATCCACTTTTCAAGTCATGCAGCAATGTTCCCTGGTGCAGAATTTGCTGGGCTGATGTTTGTTGTGAGAGGCAAAGAGATTGACCTTCAGGGTTCCCCATTTCGAAGTTATTAGGAAGAAGGTACTTCTGTTGAGTTGCCACTCGTGTGGGTCCAAAAGGTTTCTGCTTAATTGGTCTGCCAGGGAGTTGAGAGCCTGGAAGGTATTGCTCTAACAGGTGCATTTGCATGGAAGAAGCTGTGAGCCAAAGGGTCATGGTCAGCCTGCATAGAGGGTAGGAGTAAGTCCCTCCCTGCTTGTTGATGTACCACATCGCAGTGAGGTCTGTTCTGATCAGGAGAACCCCTGAAGAGAAAAAGGGTTTGAAAGCTATCAAGGCATGCTGTGCAGCCATCATCTCTTTTTGACTGATGTGCAGGGGATTTGTTGTGGGCTCCATTGGCCCTGTATGCACCTGCCGTGCAGGTGAGCACCACAAGCATAGTCTGATGTGTCTGTGGTGAGGGTTTAGGTGGTGGGGTGTAGGAAGAAGGGTAGTCCCTTGTTGTGGGAGCATGCTGTTGCCCACCAAAGAAATTCCCTTTTGAGGCAAGGAAGTATAGGTAGAAGAGTTTCCAGGTCTTGAGAGTGTTGACACCAAAGGCTCTTTAGGTACCACTGAAGTTTCCTCATATGCAGTCTGGCATATGGAATGAGGAGTAAGCAAGATGCCATGAACCCCAGAGCTTGCAGGATTTTCCTTGCAGAAAGCTGGGGCCTGATGGGCAGTTGAGAGAAATAGGCAGGCAGAAAAATTTGTTTCTCTGGTGTAAGATATGCCATCTGGGATGCTGTGTCCAGACTTCCTCCCAGGAAGATTATCCTTTGGGTGGGCACCTGTTTTGATTTCTATTCATTGATAGTGTATCCTAGGGAGGTTAAACTCTTTACAAAGGCCAGGTATTTGAGCAGCTTTTCCTGGCTGGCTGCCTAAATAAGGCAGTAATCTATGTACGAGTAAATGTGAATGTTTCTTTGTCTGCAAAAGACAATGGCTGGAGCAGTAGATAAGCCAAAGTGAAGCACAAAGAATCGAAAGTGTTGAGATCCTGCCCTGAAGCAGAGATAATTTCTGCATGATTCCCTGACATGAATGTGGAGGTAGACCTCTTTTAGATCCAGGGTAGCTAGCCAAGCATCCTTGGAGAGCATGGGTATTAGCTGCTGCAGGGTGAGCATTTTGAATTTTGGGATCACCAGGAAGGTGTTGACAATGAATAGATCGAGGATGGGGTGCCAGGTGCCCTCTTTTCTGGGCACCAGAAAATGTCTGGAGTAGAAGCCTTGGCCTATTTGTTCTGCAGGAATGTGCTCTAATGCCCTCAAAGAGAGCAGGGACTGGATTTGCTTTTGAGCCTCTGCCCACTGTTTTGGCAGTAGATCTGGGAACCCTTCTGGGGTTGGAAGGGTGTGGAAGGAGAATTTGTATCCCACACAATGTTCAGAACTCATTGGTCCTTGGTAATGGTGGCCCAGGTGCTTGAGTGAAAGGTGAGTTTTCCTCCTAGGGATAAGTGAAGGTGGGCAGAGGGGAGGTCAGGAGGAGGTGAGCCACTGTAAGTTCCTACCATAAGGGGGTGGCTTAGAAAGTACAGTTGTGTACACTTACCATAAATGTAGATGTTCAAGTGTATTCACTGCTGCAGTCATCACATTTGGGTTATCCCTGCCAGGGTAGCCCTCAGTTGGCCCGAATACCAGAGGCTTAGTATTTCTGCATCAGTTGCTGTTGCTTAAGGACTGACGTCAGGTCATCGGTAGTATAAAGTAAGGCAGCCGATACCATTGCATCAGTTTTTATTGCCCTGTCAGAAGCCCCCAAGTGGGAGCCAGGATATGGTGGGAGAACCCCACCAGTAGAAAGTAAATACCAAAAAGTTCCTTGTAATGACAGAGAGAGAAAAGTGGGATGGAGGGAGGGAAACCAGGACTGCAACAGTGAATATACTCGAACATCTACATTTATTGTAAGTGTATACAACTGTACTATGTTCTTCTTCATGTTTCACTGTTGCAGTCATGACATTTAGGTTGATTCCCAAAGCTGAGGAAAAGGGTAGAGGCAGTCAAGAAGACTGGGGGCTAGCTAGGATGCCCTGCAAGACTGCAGTGGCAAAGCCTGCCCTGTATTTGGAGAAGATAGGCAGATGGTAATGCTTGGTGAAGGTATGAACAGATGTCCATGTTGCAGCCTCAGAGATGTCCCTGGTGGGGACTCCTCTGAGGAAAGCTGTAGAAGTGGAGGTTGCCCTGGTAAAGTGAGTTCTGACCCCCTTAGGGGGAGGTTTCCCATGTTGCTTGTAGCAGAAATGGATGCAGTGTGCTATCCATTTGGAAATGGTTTGTTTGGATATGGCTTTGCCCTCTGCTCCTGCAGCAAAGCTAACAACTGATCAGTCTTTCTGAATGATTTAGTCCTGTCTAGATATAATCTGATTTGTCTGTGCACGTCTAGAGAGTGCTGTATTTTTCCCCCTTTTTTTGTGGGTTAGGGAAAAAGGTGGACAAATGAATGGATTGTTTGAGAGCCACACTGGACACCACTTTTGGAATGAAGGAAGGGTTAGTCCCGAGGAAGACCCTGTCAGCATGGAAAATGATGAAGGGCTCTACAGCCAGTAGTGCTTGTAGCACGGATACTCTTCTTGCTGAAGCAATGGCCTGAAGCAAGGCTGTCTTCTATGAGAGAAACTTTAACTCTGCTGAAGCTGCTGGTTCAAATGGGGGGGGGCAGGGTGAGTTTCTCTAACACAAAGCTTGGGTCCCAAGCTGGGGTAGGTGCTCCTCTGGGTGGCCTCAAGTTGCTAGCCCTCTTAGGAACTTGATGAGAGGGTGTGAGAAAAGAGGTTGCTCAGTGCTGAAATAAGCAGAGATAGCAGAGGCATGAATTTTAATAGAGGAAAAGGATAGACCACTGTGTAGTAGGCCAGGTAATCCAGGATGAGAGGTAGGGAGGGCTATGCCGTATCAGCTCCCTTAGCATGGATACAGGTGCAGAACCTTTTCCATTTGTCTGCATAAGACTTTCTAGTGCTAGGGCATCTGGCCTCATGTATAACATCTTGAACCAGTTTACTGAGATTGGCAGCTTGTACAGTGGTCAGGGAATAAGCCAGGCTGTAAACCTGAGGGTTTGCAAATGGGGATGCATGAATTCTCCTTCCCTCTGGGTCAGGAGTGTTGTGATCTCAGGGAGATGCCATTGTGGCGGAGGGGTCAGGCTGTGCAGCAGTGGGTACCAGTGCTGGCATGGCCAGTCTGGGGCAATCAGGATTTTCCTTGGTTTTTCCCTCCCTTATTTTAAGTAGTACTCTGGTAATGAGAGGTAGTGGGGGAAATGCATAGACAGAGAGGTTGACCCACTGGAAGGCTAGAGCATCCACTTTCCAGGCCCTGCTGTGAGGCTCCCTGGTGCAGAACTTGCTGAACTGATGATTGGAGTGGGAAGCAAAGAGGTCGACCTTCGGGGTGCCCCAAATTCTGAGTTATAAGGGTGAATGTTCTTTGGTTTAGGTGCTACTCGTGTGGGTCCAGAAGATTTCTGCTTAAGTTGTCTGCCAGAAAGTTTAGAGAGCCTGGCAGGAATTGTGCTAACCGGTGTAAGTGCATGGCTGAGGCTGTGCGCCAAATGGTCATGGCGAGCCTGCATGGAGGGTAGGAGTGAGTCCCTCCCTGCTTGTTGATATACCACATCACTGTGGTGTTGTCTGTTTTGATCAGTAGAGCCCCTGTTGAGAGAAGGGGTCTGAAAGCTGTCAATGCGTGCTGGACAGATACCATCTCTTTTTGGTTGATGTGCAGATGTATTTGATGTGGGCTCTATTTGCTTGTGCACCTGCTGTTCAGGTGTGCACTCCAGTCATAGTCTGATGCATCTGTGGTGAGGGTCTGGGTAGCATGGGGTGGTGAGAAGGGTAGTCCCTTGTGGTGGCATGCTGCTGCCCACCAAAGGAAATCTTTCCTTAGACAAGGTATTGATATGAGTTTCCAGGTCTTGAGTGTATTGACACCAAAGGCTTTTTAGGTACCACTGAAGTTTTCTCATATGCAGTCTGGTAAAAGGAATAAGTAGAATGCAAGAAGCCATGAATCCTAGAGCTTGCAGGATTTTCCTTGCAGATAACTGGGGCCTGATGGCTAGTTGAGAGATATAGGCTGTCAGGTATGATTGCTTTTCTGGTGTAAGGAACACTATCTGGGATGCTGTGTCCAGGCTTGCTCACAGGAATATATTTTTTTTGGTGGGTACTAGTTTGGATTTCTTTTCGTTGATAATGTACCCTAGGGAAGTCAGTTATGTCCTTTCCAAAGGCCAGGTGCTAGAACAGCTTTTCCTGTCTGCCTGACTTAGGCAGTCATCTAAGTATGGGTACATTTGAACATGTCTTTGCCTGGAAAAAGCAATGGCAGGGGCCAAGCATTTTGTGAAACTCTGGGATCAGTAGATAAGCCAAAGGGAAGTGCAGAGATCCTGCCCTGAAATGTAGATATTTCCTGCATGATTCCCTGATTGGGATGTGTAGGTAGGCCTCTTTTAGGTCTAGGTTGGCTAGCCAAGCATCCTTGGAGAGCATAGGTAGTAGTTGCTGGAGGGTGAGCATTTTGAATTTTGGTATCACAAGGAAGGTGTTTAGAATGGATAAATCGAGGATGGGGCAAACCAGGTGCCCTCTTTTCTGGGTACCACAAAGCCTGGAGTAGAAACCTTGTTCTATCTGTTCTGCAGGAATGTGCTGTCTTGCCCTCATGGAAGCCAGGGAAAGGACTTGCTTTTTGGCCTCTGCCCACTAAAATTTATATCCCTGGGACACTATGCTGAGGACCCAGCGGTCATCGGTAATGGTGGCCCAGGTGCTTGCATGGAAGGAGAGTTTTCCTCCCATGGCCAAGTGCAGGTGGGCAGAGGGAGGGGGTGGAAGTGGAGAGTCATTGTGAGCTCTTACCATGAGGGGGTGGCTTTGCACTCCCTGGTTTAGAAGTGGAGGTACTCCATTGCTTAGATCTCTGTATTCCCTGTTGCTGTTGTCTGGGGGGGGGGCTGCTTCTCCAGGGTCTGGGCTGAACTGACCTGAAGGGGGCAGGAAAGGACCAGTGCTTGGAGGGGCAATGCCTACTGAAATTGGGTGGCTGGACCTGCAGAAAATCCTTAACTGTCTGTATAGATTTAGCTTTTGTCTTTCATCTTTTTTTTTTAAGACCTCCTCTGCCTTGGTGTCAAATAAGCTGTCCTTGTGCAAGGGTGCATCCAATAGTTTAGATTTGACATGGTCTGACAAGGGCTGTTCCTTAAGCCAAGCATGCCTTCTAAGGACAGAACCAGTGACTGCTGTCCCGCAAGATGCTTCTAGGGCATCAAAACAACAGTGTAAAGTGTGCTTAGTTACTTGACTTGCACGAAGTCTTGCAGCTCTTTATTTTCTGCACATGCAGGAAAAGTTGATATTTTTTGTTTGAGGAGTTCCATGGTATGCTGCTGAAATTTTAGCATATGGAACTGACAATTTAGTGCTCCAATGGCAAGAGTAGCAAAGGTGTACACTTTTTCACCCCATCTGTCTAATGCTCAGGAATCCTTATCTGAGGGGGTGGGATTCTTAGCAGAAGTTGCTTTAATTCATTTTGGCCCTTGGGAGATGCCTCAGGGTCAGCAGTATGATTTTTGAAAAGAAATTTGTGAGAGTCAGGGACTCTAATACCTGTCAGGTTTCCTCGGGGCAGGAGGAGGGGTGTCAGGAGTTAAACTAGATTCCATGAAAACATCATCCACAACATCCAGGACAGCAGGAATGGCCAAGGGTCTGTGCTGTGGAAGATCTGAAAATTCCCCGAGTCTCTTTTTAGACTGAGGGTAGCCCTGACATTCCCACTGGAAATGCTCCCTTAAAGTATGAAGGGTTACCCCAAAGGAAAAATCTTTGGGTGGAGAGGCTGAAGGAATGGATTCCTCTGCATCAGACTCTTTATAAGCAGAGACGGTTGCATGTCTTTATATTCAGAGGCATCAGAGTCATTGGACTCCTGTTCAGATAAGACTACTGGGATCAAATCTCTTTCTTTTGGAAGGGGTAGCTTGGCTTCCCCTGATCAACATTATAAGGTTTTCCTCCATTTTTAAGCATTTGAGACTGAGGCAAGGAAGCAGGTGTCAGAGATGGGTTCATCGGTTTCTTGAGTGTGGTTCGGACCCTGGGCCTTAGAAACTCAGTAGTTTTCGAAAGAACATTAGATGTGAAAGTCATCGGTTTGTGTCGAGAATCAGTAGTGCGAAGTACTTCCTCGGATGCCGGTGCCTGTTCAGCGGCTCTGGACCCATCCAAGGTAGAGACAACCGCAAGATCCTTAGTTGATAGAAGAGATTTGCGGCATACTGGACTCCGAAAGGGTCTCAGTAGTGGCCTGTGAAAGCTCCTCACTGAGGACCGGAGAAATGACAACTAGCTTAACAGAAGCATCTGAAGGTTTGGACCTGTGTAGTCTGTCTCTGTCTTTATCCTTACTTTTTTTGGAATATCTGTCGGACAGCTTACCAAAGCCATATTGGAAATCAAGGACTGAGAGTGAAAATATCTAGCTACAATAAGGGCCTGACGACGTATAGTTCTGGCTTTGAACAAAGCACAAAAACGACAGCAGGGGGTGTCATGGACTCGGCCTAAGCAAGTGACGCAGTAAGAATAAAAGTCTCGGTGTGGTATTTGCTTTCCACAGGTGAGACAATTGTTAACTTTTTCTGACATCAGTTAGTGCAAGAAAAAAAGGATCCCCAATGGGATACTTAGTTTTAGAAGACTTCAACTTCAATTAAGAAAACTCAGTTAGTGGCCGACCAGTACTCGTGCAAACTGCTTCTACTTCATGCTCCATGGTACAAAGACTGATGTAATAGTGTCGGCTGCCTTAATTTATACCACTGATGACCTGACGTCAGTCCTCAAGTGACAGCAACCAATGCAGAAATACTAAATCTCTGGTATTTGGGCAGGCCGAGGGTTACCCTGGCAGGGATAACCCAAATGTGATGACTGCAAAAGTGAAACACAAAGAACATCAGGCTATATTAAGTGCAATAGGTGGAATACAGCATAACCAGTTGGAGTTTGAACTGTGCAGGAACTAAGGCAGGTGTTGGAGAGGGTGTCCACTTCCTGGCACAGTGGTGGGGCATTCTAGAGTCCGGGGTCATGGTTGGACTCCTAGTGAAAGACCATGAACACAGGCTGCTGCAGGGCAAGTTCCAGGGGTCAGATTACAAGGCTGAGGCCTGGGACCAGCTGCCAAGCGATCTCACCAGTTCTACAGGTATCCCCCACACAGGTGAGCAGGTCCATCACCACTATGATGAAGTGAAGCGCCAGAAGGGGGAACTTCTGGACACATGGGTCCGGGATGCTTGGGCTGGGAATGCCCCACATGCTTATAAGTACTGTCAGCATTGTTTTACCAATACCCAATATGAATGTGTGACAGACAGGTATGCATAATGGTGTGCTTCTCTCCCCTGCAGCTGCAGAGGAGAGAGCTCACAGCCTACAGGCCCATGCAGGGCACCTGGCCAGGTTGCTGTGTGAGTGTGGCAAGTACAGATTAATTTGCAATCTATAGTCTAATACACAAGACAGAGTAAGTCATTCACTGCCAGTAGGTACATACAGAACAGATTTGTGTATTGCAATAAATGTGGACGTAGGCCTGTACTGGAATAACTGATTACTGACAACTATAGTGCAATAAATAGTGAAGACTAAAGCATTAAACATGATAATGTTAAAGAAATAAAGTTTCTACTGCAATAATTGTGGAATTACAGCTGTATGGCAACACCTGCATTATATCAACTGTTGTGCAATAAATACTTGAAAATATATCGACAACTGCATGAAGGTACCACTAATAAAGCTGTGTTGTGCAATATGTGTGTAAGTAGGGCTGTTAATGAAATCGAGTAGAACATCTGCAATGAAATAAAAACACAAAATACCAGTAACTGACTCAAGATATAGCTAAGAAAGAGTGTTATGCTAAACTGTAGATTTAGAGTTGTACTACAAGATATATGCATTATGACCTTTGTTCTGCACTAACATCTGAAGCGATACCAAGAACACCCAAGGTATACTGTGTACATCAGAATTGCCTTGCGTTAACCATTGCATTTCTGCTATATGCATTCCTGCACTGAGGTACGGTTCTGCAGGCCAGTATGAAACTGTAATAGCTGTAGACTGCAAATATACTATATGCAACTGTATATGGGTCAAGTAGCCAACCCAATACTCTGATACAGTTTGCACACATCAGATATTTTCACCCACTAAGAGTTTATCATGTACACCTGCATTCTGTGTATTAATTTACAATTTACCTAGTATCTCATGCATGTGTGTTTAACTGTCACTGCAGTCTTGTATAAAACTTTACTATTATTACCAGGTCATATTTTGTTTCCAAGTGAGCTCTAGGCCAATATCAGTCAATAGTCAGCAGAGGCCAGGGTGGAAGAAGTATAAATCTTTTTCTCCAGTCTGTCCATGACTTTACTGTCCTTGATGTATGGCAGAAGGGAAGAGGAGGGGATTTGCCTGGACTATCTAGAGCCACTGCAATGACTGCTGGGATGCCATGGGTGGTTTAATGAAGTACTTGTGGTCATCAGGGACTTTGTAAAACTTATCCGGTCTTTTAGGAGCTGGAGGCTGTGATTCAGGGGTCTTGGAACCTGAAGTAAATGCATCCAGGTAAGTTGGAATTACAGGGGGGATAGCAGAGGGAGTGGGGGACACCATATGTAGGCGTTCAAAATATCTCTTTTGCACCGCAGTCATCTGAATGGCATCCCACTTGAAGTACTCCCTTATTTTGGAGATAGTTTCCTAAAAGGTAATATCTTCAGGTGGGGAGTCTCCTTCCAAGGAGTCCTCATGTGGGGAGCAGTACTCCAGGGGAGAAGCTAGTTGGGATGTGTATGCAAGAGATTCATCAGAGGAGGAATCTTCCTCCTGAACATTAGCGGGTGTGATGGAAGTAATTGAAGCTGGCCTAGGGCTGAGGGTAGACAAGGCCAGAGCAAGTGAAGCTGTGGACCTGAGGGCCAAAGGCCTGAGATAAGGACTGGGAAAAGGTTAGCCAGTCAGGCTGTTCTTCAGTAGTGGAAGATAAATGTTTTGTTTTGTGTTTCCTTTTTAGGGGAGTAGTCTTTGTGACCGTTTGTGAAGGAAAAGGTCTAGGATCAGGCATCAGGCCTGTGAGAGCAGAGTCTAGTTCTGAAATGGTAAGCAGCCATCTGGAGAAGCTTGGTTCCCCCTCAACATCAGATGGAGCAGACATTGCAGTAACCTCCATAGACGTGCCTACTGGAAAATCAAGGGCAACTTCCATCAAGGTACCCGTCAAAGTTGCCAGTTCATCCAGACATCCCTCAGCCCCTGGAGCAGTTTGACGTTGGAGGGGGAAGCAGCAGTAGCCCTTGAAACCTTGACCTTCTTTTTAGGTAGCTCCACCTCGACGGCCGAGTCAGGTTCCATGCCTAGAGTTAAACACTTGAGTCATTAGTTTTCCACATATATTTTCTGGGCTGACAGATGACTGTGTAGGGTTTTTGGAGCAAACGACTGACAAATGCTACAGGTTGTATGGTCAGGGGATTGGCCTAAGCAGAACAAAGCTCATGGGAATCCTTGTGTGGGACCTAGCAGCTGCACCTACATTTTCCCTTTCTACATGACATTAGCTATATAAAAGAGCAGCAGCAACCCAAGCCTAAGTAAAAAATAAAAAAATCCCCAACAGGGTACTTATCTGAAGACATCTTCTGTAGCACGGAGCGAAGCAAGCAATCTGACAATTGACTGTGGCAGAGAAGTTCTGAGGTGTGTGTGAGCAGATGTCACATTTATGACCCATGGTTTATGGCCCTGCATGTGACATCCCACGCACCGGACAGCAACCAGGCTTAAGCTTTTGCATAGGAGCCGGAAGTTTGGATCGCCTGAGGCAGAGGATCCTACATGTGAGAATACTGTAACATGAGAATAGAAGGACAGCAGATGTTCTCCCCACAGAAATTACTGGTAAATGGCTACAGTAGCCCTTATTACTGGTTAATAATTTGTGTGTTCAGATGTAACAGACTGTTAACATCACTGATCAGGAATATAAGAGGACGTCATAAAGTAAAGGCAACAAGTAAAACAGTAAAAGATAATACAATAAATAAAATGTGTAATCTTGGCATGGCTGTATGCCTGGTGTGTCTGAATGTTTGCTGATGGTCTAACCCCATGCCTGCCAAGGATGGCATGATAGTTGTTTACTCTCTGTACTGTACATAATACATGTCTCTCAAGTGTCACTCTGTCAGGGACTGTAATCACTGTTGCCTAATCCCTCTGTTACAGATCTATCAACAACATAATTATGTCAACAGGACAGTCACACTACATCTGTCCACAGTACACCTTGGTAGTTATATAGGTCCACCTGACATGTAATAGTTCTCTGTAGTTGCGTACCTGAAGGCGTTGCAGGTAGGCCCATACTGTCCCGTGGAGATAGCTTGAGAGGTGCTACAGCAGCTATAGGGCATTGTTATACATAAAGGAAGGACAGACCTGTAGAGTACAGAACAGTACTGTTGCAAACTATAAAGCCTATACCGGTATTAATGGACTGTATTTCTTTCTCCCCCCACCCTTTATCTTCACCATAACTTATTATTGTTATACATTGGTTATGGTTTACTATTAACACATATTGTTCTCTAAACATTATGTTGAGCCTTGTGTTTTATTATTATGCATTACAATGGTTGCATACTAACATATCTTGTTGAATTACCTATGTTGTTGGCCTTATGCCATAACTATTACTGGCATACTGTTACTATACTGACTGCTATCTTACTTGTTGTGTTCCAAATACTATGCATTGTTATGTTACTGGGTTATTTGCAATGTTGTGGCATGCTGTTATAACTAACAATCTTTTATTCCTTACTAACCTATACACATTAAAATATCTCAACATCACAGCTTGACTGGGTAGGCCTGTTCCTGGTGTCCTGCCTGCCCTACCTCAGCCGGCCAAGGCACCGGGGTCCCAGCACATCTGGTACCCAAGCCGGTAGTGCCCCCTCCACTGGCCCTGCACTACTTATGGGTGGAACCACCTCAAAGGCCAGGACCAGTCTCCCTGGGAGCGGGGGTGGAGGGGAGTTGTCACCCATGATTAGCTACCAGTGATGGTGCGCAGGATAGTTCATCGTGGATATGAGTAATGCCTGCACCGGATTGAGAGCAGACTTGCCAAATGGCGCTCAGCCTCCAGCACAGCCACCTTTGGGGCAGTGAAGGAGCAGGGATGACTGCCCATGGGTGGGGAGCTCAGTCAGTCACACTGTTGCCATCTGGGGGCAAATACACCTCTTATTCCACAACACCCTCCCTTGTCCAAGGTGTTTACCCCATGTGTCACACACTGCCCCTGTATGCTGTCTTGTCTGTCCACAAATGCAACCTCTCCTACCCAACCTACCTCCCCACAAGCACCTATATCCCTTCTCCAATATTCCACTTGCTCCTTAAAAAAAAAAAAAAAGGCTCCTGTCCCCCCTAAAAAAATATCATCCCATACATGGCTCTATTTCACACAAACGTCCACTGGACAATAATTATTGCATTAATTAATGAACACATTTATATTGCCCTCACCCCTCTTCTGTGGGGTGTGAGGCTTCAAATTCCATATTCTGTAAAACCTGCACAGCTGTTGCTGTTTTAGAAATACAAAGCTATAGTCCTTTTCCTATACCCTTCCTGCACAACCCTACCTGCCTTTTAGTATGTTCCCCCTGTTTGCCCCCATTTCACCTCTTTCCTATCACCCCCTTTTTTATTTCTTTGTTTATTTTTAGTGCGGGTTTAAGCGGAGCTAAGTAGCGCGCCACACAAACCTGCTTAAAAGTGCCTTAATCATCTTGTGCATGTCTCACAGTGTTAGGCACATCTACAAAATAATCTCCCCTGCCACGTCTTGAATGCAGGCCCCTGTCAACTACAGCACAGTGCATTAGCCCACTAGACCACTCTGCTCTTTATTAAAGCAGGTATTTCCACCAATATATACAGACTGCCACTGACACACTGCAAGTACATATAATGGAAAAAATGGGAGTGCACTTGAGACTGTGATGCAGACACTACACCAGTACACAACCAAAGAAATAAATAATGAATGTATGTGAGGCCTAGGATAGCAGGTATATCTGTCAACTGTACAGTCTGTTGCAGAATGTCCAGTTTTGCCCTCTAGTTTTGGCACAGTTTTCTCAAAAACATGTGTCTGGTAAAGTACTGGCAAGTCATAAAGACTGAGACTAGAAAATAACAGAAAACATATGCTAATGCAAATCCTGTGTCGCAGACTGTATGCTTGCACATGTATCTTGAAAATATACCTGCTGCAGCACTGACTTAGTAGCTCATTCTGTTAAATGCCTTGCATGCAGTACATTTTGCCACCCACAGTGCTGGGTTCAAATCCAGTGGGTTGCACTTCAATTCTTGTGAATACAGCAAATAATGACAGAGTCATGCAATTTTAACCAAAATAGGTTGCTGCTACTGAATTAACTCTCATCCATGTTTGCAAGTTAAAGGCCTGTAGGTAGGGACACGCTGCACATATTCGTATAGCCTACCTATATGTTGTTCACTACTCTCTGACTGGCACTGCTGCATAACAGATGAATCTTAAGCACATGCCTCAACTGCACTGTTATGGGTACCCTCACCTTGACTCTGTTGTAATGACAGAGCTGACATTGTCCCTTCAGAGACACATACATGTTGCTGTCCTCCAAAGTATTTACACTCCCTCCTTGTGTGTCCCAGGCTGCAGCAGCAGCTGCAGCCTGCAACATATGCAGCTGTATGTTAAGCTACCTGCTACAAACCTACCATACCTCACAAGCCCCTAGAACAAGGAATCCAGACAACATCCATACATAAAGGGGGGGAGGGGCAAAGGTCTAGTGACAGGGACATGTTTCACAGTTTGTCCCTACAAACACAGTGAGCTGAAAGACTAGCAGCTACTGCAGCAGCATGCATATCCTGATGGGTATGATATCTGACACTCGCATGTCTCTTCCTCTCTACTGACCTCAACCCACAATGTTCAACACTGAACTGCCAGACAATCACAATGTCATCTGACAGTGGCCAAACGTAGCATGCAAAACTGTGGACCTACCTCATAAATCTCAATAGTGGACAGTATTTGTACCTACCCTCTGCTATGCTGTAGTTTCCACACCTCACTAATGTCCATCTCAAAGACTAAGAAAAGGTCCAAGGCCTATATGAAGGCCTTAAATATTGCACTGCTGTGCCATGTCATTGGCTAATGAAAGTGCAACCCAGCTGTGTTGGAAGCAATTAGCAAGTCTGAGCCATGGATTGGTGCACAGGCAATTATCTGTTAATCAGCATGACCTACAAAAGTCAAGCGACTGCCTATGGGAACAGCTCTGTAAGTTGCTTTATCAAGACAGAGTATGAGTTAGCAAGCTGTTTTCAACAGGACTTGTTCAAATATGGATTATGTCACTCTACCACTTATGTCATACATGTCCCCATATAATGGGATGCAGATGGGAGGATGCAGTTATGGGGAGTAGGGATTACAACAGTAGGCCTGTAGCACATCTCTGGGAGTGACATGGTGATACTCTGCTGTCCAACAGCTACAGGCATGCTTTTCAACTGTGCCAGCTGTGAATGAAATCACAGCTCTGCCCCTCTCACTCCCTCCTACAACAGTCAGCTCCTGTACGAAAGCTACTGGATTGCAAGTTACATGTATTGTAAGGATGTAAGGGTGGACACAGCTGTCATATCACATGATGTACTGTTATTCAGCTCCTCTCAGTCTGTGAATGTCACACAGGAATAGTTCAGACATTGTAAAGGTGTTCCTGATGTACTCAGGCTAGATCACTGTTTTGTCTACATTCATATCTCACTGCTGGACAGCTATGGCTAACATACCTGGCAACCCCCTACAGCAGGAATTCTGGTCATAGCCATTATTAGTGGGGGGACATAGGCCCAACCTCAGTGACAGTACATACTGGTTATACAAAGCAAGAGTATGAATACAGTAACAGATATTACTGTAGCATAAGCTTTTTCTGAGGATTCTGGCATGTGACAGACTCTTTATATGCTTACAACAACCAGCAATTATTGGCAAACCATCTGCCAGATGGCCAGATGTTTGTGCCAACAGGTCCACATATATCAGGCACACATTCATATGCCACAAACATCTGTGTACTGGACAGGTATGATGCCTACAGGGAAGATATACTACAGCAGGTTTGCATTGCTGCCTGTCATTGTGGCCCACTGGTGTTGTTGGACTGTCCCCATACACATGTAACAACATACACCTTTGTCTCTGACAGTGGCTGCATGACACAGTAGTGGGACTATGCCCACAGGGGACAAACCACAGTAGATGGCATTGATGGGTGTGGAGACATGCAGCATACTCTGTCACGGCACAAAGGGACAACATAGGGATTGCTGCTATGTTGGCGACAGCCACATACAGCGTGTTGATAGACTGCGGGGTATGATGTGGGAGGTAGCAGTGGATATTGCAGGCCATTTTGGTTGTGCAGGGTCTTTACATAGTGGATATCTATGCATCTAGTCCTGTGATGTGTTCCCTTCCTGATCTCTTTCAAGACAGATGCATCAAAGTAGACACCCACCATTTTCAGACACTGAAAATGTTATGCTGGATGGCCTCAGACTGCATCATAACATTCTGCTGTCCAGGAGTCACCAGCATCGTGAACAATGTGCAGTACTGTGGACTGACCCTGTCCAAGTAGGTCCGACACTAGGCAACAGATATGGTCAATGACGCACGGCAAAGGGGTGCTGCTGTGGCCAGGGACTGTGCTGCCACCAGAAGGCCTGCAGCAGAACAACCATTCTCAGCCACAGAGGAATTCCTGGAAAACCTGGGTTCATCCACCATCTTCCAACCATCCATCATGCTATACATTGTGGAGGTGGGTGCCACAGCATCCACATCGCAGGAGTGTACAGGTAAGCTTCCTGTGTTGCTCATCATTGTAATACTGTATCAGTCATTGCAGCAGTCTCTGCATACCAGTACACAAGTGTCAGGTCTATCTCCTTTGGGGAGGGTTGGTTTTAATGCACAGTTGTGCACACATACTCAATGTCAGCAATGTAGGCACTATCGCTTTAGCTGCTGTATATGTTGGTATGTACACAAATTACCCTGTAACAAAGCCACATTTGCTATTGCTGACAATACCTCTCCCTCACATTTTCATAAGTACATCAGGTGTGGCCTGAGTCCAAGGTCCTGTACCTGGTAAGTGTGATACTGTTGTCTTATGGAAAATATATACCCCAAGAATGTTAAGGGCTGCCATTTTGAACTAGGCTGTTTTCCTTAGCCAGAGTACAATACTTGTATGTTGTATTTCAGAGGGGTTAACTGAAGTGCACTGAATGGGTTATCACAGTTGTGTTACAACACATTTGCACTTATTGTTCAGAAGGTCTATGCAGTCTGCTATACAGGAGGCAAAGACAATCACTTACAGATGCCTGTTCACACACAATATGGAGATGGTGCATACCTGAGGCAGTGATACTATAACTGGCATAGTATGCTCAAGATGGGTGAACTGTGTATTAGGTGTAGGTCTATCAGATACACTAACATACTGCTTATCTCACAGGTGTATAGTACTGGCAACATTAACCGGACATAGCTGCAGTGCATGTTATAAGGCCCTGTCTTGTCTGTGCATATTGTAGTGTGTGTGTGTGTGTGTGTGTGTGTTTTTTGTGCATGGAAGGGTCAGAAATAAGATGTGGTATGTGTAATGCAGTTGTGGCTCCTCAGCTGTATGTGCCTGTATGGATTACCATACATAATAGCACAGGTAGTAATGTACTTATTTTGTCTTCCTCCTCACAGGTGAACGTGGGGGTTGGAGTCTGTCCCCCTTACAAATTGATGTCAGTGTCTCACTGGACTCTGATGATGATGGTGGACATACTGAGTGTTATGCCATGACAAGTACTGTTTGTTGGCATGTGTAAGGAGTACACATCAAACTTTGTGTACCTTTGTTGCATGATGTTAGATTGGCAGTAGTGTTGCAGAATGACAGGTGTCTCAAAGAACTGTTCATGTTTCTGTTCCAGGGGTCTGAGTGGCTAAGCTATGGAGAATTGTGGCAATACAGCAGTGTAGGATTGCATGGCAGCACGGCAGACTTATGACATGGCTGTATATGTATGTGGTTACCTAGGTGCATACCTGTAGAATAGTGTGTCAGGGACATGCAAGGTTATCATGCATCCATACCCTCTGACAAGGCCTGCTACCCTTGATACATGTCACCTGGGTGTTTTGTACATACAAATGCAGGTGGTGGCAGATAGCCTAGGTAGATGTGGGTTATTTAGGGCCTGCAGCTACTGACAGGGCAGTAAAATGCATGAAAATTGCACACCTAAATGGCCATTTGTGTACTGATGCAATATATTTGTACACACACACACACACACACACACACACACACACACACACACACACACAGTTGCCTTTGAGATTAGAATAACTGTCTATTAGTACACACTAGAGCACTACATACTTACTGCTTGCACCACAGAGCTTATCTGTTTTGAGACTGTCAGCCAGTGCTGTTAAGGTGGATGACATCAAGAGGCCAATGGGGAGGCTGGCAGGTTGTCACAGGGCCTTAAAATGTATAGCCTTTTCACAGAGATAGGCATGTGTACACTGCCGCAAGGGGATATATTTACACACACAGTTGTCTGTTGTGAGATTAGAACCCCTACCTATCCACTAGTATGCACTACAGCATTACGTACTTATTGCATGCGTCATTGAGCTCATTTACGCTGAGACTGTCAGCCAGTACTGTTAAGGTGGATATCAGCAGGTGTTGACAAGGAAGCCAATGTTGAGAAGAACGCTACTCACAGGGCCACAAAATGGTTGCACATTGCGCAGACATAGGCCAGATGGGCATATCTGTGCTGCTGTAAGGGAAATATCCACACACACAAGGTGGCTGATGTGGGATTAGAGCCCCTTCCTACCTATTACACACTATAGCACTCAGTACTTATTTCACGCACCACCAGTTACACCTGGTGTACATGCGGCTGCAGCAATACTTGTGGGCTACACAAACTGGTCTTGTATTACACAGCATGTGTGGCCTGCAGAGTGAACCTGATTTATGCTGTTATTGTATCTACTGTCCTAGCAGTGGGGTACTGGTTAATACCCCTGCTATGTGTGTACAGTTCACAGTATTTTCATTTCTGGCTGGTTGCAGTTTGCTAGGTGGACAATTGGCCAGTGACAATATGGGCTGTCCAAGTCCTGCTTTCAATCCTTTGCACATTGCACCACCTGCTCATCATTGTCTGTCTACAGGGTGACATTCCACAGGCACAGGGTTCTGTGGTTGGGTGGATTATGTCGTTATGCGGCCTTGGTGTGTTACCATCAGACAACTGTTTGTATAGCTGCAGATAATCCTGTCCACCTGGTGAATCTGGGTATACTGGGGCAATGCAGCAATTGCCTCATGTACACAGACAACCCTCTCCTCCTACCACCCAACACTACAACTTGTGAGAGATGCACTTACATAGCCAAACTGGAAGCAATGCTCTCTCCACACAAGATTGTGCTAGACAGTCAAGAGGAGAAGGTGAACACCCGCACTACACCTCAAGCAACACATAGCCCTTCTAAACTCACACCACCAACACCCACACATAGCAACACTAAATTCACAAATGCAGAGGCCCTTAACTGTAACCTGCCCAAGCAACAAGGACCTCCGAAGCTGAAATGCAAACAAACACCAATCACAACCAAAGTGTCACATAGCTTACAAAGTACAGCTGTGTACACTTACCATAAATGTAGATGTTCGAGGGTATTCATTGTTGCAGTCATTACATTTGGGTAAACTGACGTAAGCGGGAAGTCGGCGTACCAGAACTCCTTGAGACAACCAGCAGTTGCAAATAAAGTACATCCACAAAACCAGAGTTCTACTAAGAAGTCTCTTTGCACAAATCGTCCAACTGATGAAATACGACCCAAAAAACAATGCTGGAATTAAAAAATCTTCTTTAATGCAGTACAAAATAAAACTATAGTTTTATTTTGTACTGCATTAAAGAAGATTTTTCGATTCCAGCATTGTTTTTTGGGTCGTATTTCATCAGTTGGACGATTTGTGCAAAGAGACTTCTTAGTAGAACTCTGGTTTTGTGGATGTACTTTATTTGCAACTGCTGGTTGTCTCAAGGAGTTCTGGTACGCTGACTTCCTGCTTACGTCTGGTTCTTGGTTTTGCTTTTGTTTCATTTTGCACATTTGGGTAATCTGCTGGCAGGTTGTCCTCAGTCGGCCTGAATTCCAAAGTCTTGGGTCCTACATCGGTTGCTGTCTCCTCTTCCATGACGTCAGGTCGTCAGGGATATAAAACATGCAGCCGACGCCATTTTCTTTCGTTTTTCTTGCCCCCGATGTCAGGTGCCCCCAAAAAGGTAACAAAAAAAAAATATATATATATATATATATATATATATATATATATACATGAATCAATATAAACTTTACCTTCATCTACAAGTAAATGCACCACATAGGTTGTAGAAGATAGAGAAGGAAAGAGAAACTCCAGAATGACAGGGGGATGGCAGGAGGGTAACCTGGACTGCAACAGTGAATACACTTGAACATCTACATTTATGGTAAGTGTCCACAACTGTACTATGTTCTTTGGGTTTCACTGTTGCAGTCATTACATTTGGGTAGAATCCCAAAGCTATGGTTGGGGGCTGGAGCTAAACAGCATTAGGAGTGGCTGTAAGGCCCTGCAGAACTACAGTGGCAAAGCCTGCTCTGGCTTTTAGAGTAAAGAGGCAAATGATAATGCTTTGTAAAGGTGTGAACAGAACTCCAAGTAGCAGCCTCTAGAATGTCTTTGGTTGGTACTCCCCTTAGAAAGGCTGCTGAAGTAGCTGCAGATCTGGTGGAATGAGACCTAATGCCCTTGGGCACAGGTTTACCATGGTGTAAGTAGCAGAAATGGATGCAATGGCTTATCCACTTTGAAATTGTCTTTGAAATAGCCTTGCCCTCTGATCCTGCAGCACATGTCACTAGTAATTGCTCAGTTTTTCATAGAGCTTTAGTCCTGCTTAAGTAGAATCTTACCTGTCTGTGTACATCCAAGGAATGCATAATTCTCTCCCCCTTGTTCTGCGGATTTGGATAAAAGGTTAGCAGATGAATTGTTGGGTTAAGAGCCACACTGGAAACCACCTTAGGCATAAAAGTAGGATTTGTCTTCAGAGATATCCTGTCTGGGTAAAATATGATAAAAGGCTCTATAGCCATGAAGGCCTGTAGCTCTGAAACACTTCTTGCTGAAGTAATTGCTAGTAGCAGAGCTGTTTTCCATGATAAGAACTTTATATCAGCAGTAGCAGCTGGTTCAAATGGAGGCAGGGTGAGCTTTTCCAACACATAATTGAGGTCCCATGCTGGCAATGGTGATCTTCTAGGAGGCCTTACATTTTTGGCTCCTCTAAGATACTGCTTTAGTAAAGGATGAGAAAAGATTGGTGGCTCTGTATTGTAATGAGCCGAAATGGCAGAGGCATGGATTTTAATTGATAAGAAAGATATGCCTTTGTCAAGCATCTCAGTTAAGTATTGCAATATCTGAGGAATATTTGGTTCTGCTGTATCAGTTCCTTGTGTTTGATTCCAAGCACAGAATTTCTTAAATTCGTCAGCATAAGATTTTCTAGTACTAGGCCTTTTTGCTTCCAAAATGACATCCATCACAGCTTTACTGAGAGGTGTTGTTTGTATGACTACATGATCAGCCATGGTGCCAGGTTCAGAGTCTGTAGTTGATTGTGCAGGATCTGATGGTTTTGCTGGGACAGTAGTTGTGGTCTTTGAGGCAAAGTCCAAGCTGGGTATTGAGACACGTTCCTTAGGATTGGGAACCAGTATTGGTGGGGCCAGTCCGGGGCAATTAGTATCCTCTTTGGTTTCTCTTGTCTGACTTTTAGAAGGACCTTGGAGAGAAGAGGCAGAGGAGGAAAGGCGTAAACTGATAGGTTTTTTCAACGGAAGGATAGGGCATCCACTTTCCATGCTTGTCTGTGATAAGTCCTTGTGCAGAATCTTTTCAGTTGATAATTTTGAGGAGAGGCAAATAGATCTATGTCTGGGACCCCCATTTCTCTGTTATCATGCTGAAGACTTGTGGATTTAGTTTCCACTCGTGAGGGTCCATAAGGTTTCTGCTTAAATAGTCTGCCAGAGTGTTTTGTTTTCCTGGCAGGAATTGAGCTTGAAGATGCATGTTCCACAGTGCCATGGCTAATCTGCAGAGGGGGTATGTGTGTGTGGCCCCTTGCTTGTTTATATACCACATGACTGTGGTGTTGTCCGTCTTTATCAGTAGTTGTCCTGGATGAAGTAAGTCCTTGAAGGCTGTTAGGGCACTTTGAACAGCTAGCATCTCTTTCTGGTTGATATGTAGATGCATTTGTTTTGGTGACCATATGCCCTGAATGTATCTTTCTGCAATGTGGGCCCCCCAGGCATAATCGGATGCATCTGTTGTTATGGTTTGGCTTGCAGGGGGGTAGAGTGAATGGTCATCCCATGTTTTGGTGACATGCCTTTGCCCACAATAGAAACTCCTGTTGCAGGCAGGGAATGAGAGGAATCATACTTTCCAGACTGTGAGAATGTTGACTCCATAAACCTTTTAGGTACCATTGAAGTTTCCTCATATGCAGTCCTGCATATGGAATCAGTAGGATGCAGGACGCCATGAAGCCCAGAGCCTGCAGAATTTGTCTTGCAGAAGACTGGGTTTTTGTTGCCATCAGTTTGAAGTAAGTAGTCAGTTGCCTTTGCTTGTCTGGCATGAGGGTAAGCCATCTGGGCAGTTGTATTCAAGCTTGCACCCAGGAATGTTATCTTTTGAGAGGGTACCAGTTGTGATTTCTATTGGTTTATTGTGTACCCTAGGCATGTTAAAAGCCTTTTCACAAACGCTGGGTGTCGAAGAAGAGTGTCCTTGTTCTCTGCTTGAATGAGACAGTCATCCAAGTAAGGATATATCTGAATACTTCTTAGTCTGCAAAATGCAATTACTGGTGCCAGGCACTTTGTAAAGACCCTGGGCACAGTAGATGCAAGCCAAAGGGCAATGCAGAGAATTGGTAAAGCATTAAGCCAGCCTTGAATCTGAGGTATCTTCTGCACGATTATCTTATTGGAAACATGCAGGTATGCCTCTTTTAGGTCTAAAGTCACCAGCCAAGCATTCTTGCCCAGAATGGGCAGAAGCTGCTGTAAAGTCAGCATTTTGAAATGTCCAGGTATGTGTTCAAAATCGATAAATCCAGTATTGGCCGATAGGCCTTGTCCTTTCTGGGTACCAAGAACAGTCGAGTAAAAACCTTGTCATTTTTCCTGTTTTGGTACTGTCGGAATGGCCCCCATATCCATGAGGGACATAACCTGTTTCTGTGCCTCTGCCCATTGATTTTTTGGCAGATCTGGCCAACCATTTGCCATTGGCAGTGTGTGGAAATGGAATCTGTATCCCTGTGATACAATGTTTAGTACCCACTTGTCCTGGGTTGTTAACTGCCAATTTTGAGCAAAAAGTGCTAATTTTCCCCCTATAGGTGCTGCCAAAAGATAAGTGCTTGGCGTAAGTAGAGGGAAGTTATTGGGATTGCTTTCTCTAGGTTTGCGCTTTATCTCCACCAGATTTGGAGGTGGAAGCGCCCCATTGCTTTGACCTGTATGAATCTTGCGCCTGGTATCTGGAACCCTTAGGGCATCCGGATTTGCCCCTTTGAGCTCTGTCTGACACAGGAAAGGATCAATTTCTGGTAGGCCAGTGTCTACTGAATCTTGCTGTCTGCACATGTAAGAAGTCTTTAACAGTTTGCATAGACTTAGCTTTGTCTTCCATTTTCTTTAAAACCTCTTCTGCCTTAATACCAAACAGAGAATCATGCTGTAAAGGTGCATCTAGCAATTTAGCTTTAACATGATCAAGCAAATTTTGTTCCTTTAACCAGGCATGCCTCCTAATCACAGATCCAGTAACTGCGGCCCTGCAAGAGGCCTCTAAAGAATCAAAACCACATTGCAGAGTATGCTTTCCAACTTGTTCAACTGCATGCAATAATTCCTGCAATTCTTTATTTTCTGCACATTCTGAAATCAACATAATTTTCTGTTTCAGCAATCCCATAACATGTTGTTGGTACTTAAGCACATGAAATTGACAATTTAAGGCCCTGATTGCCAAGGTTGCAGATGTATAAACCTTTTTTCCCCATCGGTCCAGTGCCCTTGAATCTCTGTCAGAGAGGGTAGGATTTTTTGCTGTAGAGGCCTTAACTCCCTTTGGACCCTGTGAAATAGTTTCAGGATCAGCAGCAGGGTTACTAAATAAAACTTCATGTGTCAGGGACCCTGTAATCTGTCAGGCTTACTGGGAGCTGGAGGTAAGGAGTCAGGAGATGAGCTTGACTCCGAAAACACATCATCCACAATGTCTAAAACAGGGGGATGGCTAAAGGCCTGTGCTGAGGGAGAAGGAAATCCCTGAGCATCTTTTTTGATTCTGAGAAGTCTTGACTCTCCCAGTGAAAATGCTCCCTCAAAGTATGCAAGGTTTCTCCAAATGAATAATCCTCAGGAGGAGATGGAAAAGACTCCTCAGCATCAGAATCCTCATAGGGAGGTATAGATAATTCCTGATCAGTAGAGGAATCCTAAGAAATAGAAACCTGATCTGAAGATTCATAATCAGTGTCTTGCCTAGGTCTCTTATCAGGAGGGGGATGGGTACCCCTGATCAAGGTAATAAGCTTATCAGCCATTTTGATCATCTGTTTTTTAGGCATAGAGGCCTGTGCACGTGGCTCATGTGTCGGTTTTTTAGTTTTAGAAGTTGCTTTTGTCTTTGGTTTTGCAGCTGTCGTCGGTTTGATATACAAATGTTGGGGTCTGAATACACCCTCAGAAGCCGGTGCCTGCTCAGCGGCTCTGGACCCATCCGAGGGAGATACATCCGTTGGTTCAATACCTTGAGTATCTTGCGGCATGCCGGACTCCACATGGGTGTCGGTAGAGGCCTGCAACTCTAAGGTAGCGGGTATCAGGGGTTGCAAAAGTGCCTCGCTGAGTACCGGTGAACCAGCGAGTGGCTTAGGAGAAGCTTTGTCGTTGGTTTTGGATCTTGGCTGCCTTTCTCTGTCCTTTTTTTTTTTATGTAAGCTGGTAGTCCGATTGCTATCCGATGACATTTCTGGGTAGTTAATTCTGTTTCCAAAATACTTTGATGCAAAAATATACCGACGCTTAATAGTGCGTTGGTTAAATCTAGCACAAAACCGACAGCCAGGCACATTGTGATCAGGGCCTAGGAAAGGAATACAGTATAAATGGAAATCCTTATGAGGTATTTGCTTCCCACAAGTAATACAATTATTAACTTTTTCTGACATCGGTAAAAAGCAAGAAAAAAGTTTCCCCAATGGGGTACTTCGCTTTAGTGAAGACTTTGGTTCTGAAACTCGAATATTTCAGTAATCGGCCGACCGGCACTTACGAAATGCTGCTGCTTCAGGCACCGTGTGGCAAGAAAGACTAAAGAAAATGGCATCGGCTGCATGTTTTATACCCCTGATGACCTGACATCATGGAAGAGGAGACAGCAACTGACGCAGGACCCAAGACTTTGGAATTCAGGGCAACCTGCCAGCAGATTACCCAAATGTAATGACTAACAGTGAAACACAAAGAACATCACCAGTGTGCCACCCAGCAACAGCCCCTAAGGCTAGACAACGTACCTAACACTTTAGTCATAGGTGACTCTATAGTCAGGCACAATGATGTCCCCCTCACCAGGCTGAACAAGGAGAAAATTACAATGAGCTGCTTGTCGGTGCCAGGATCCGCCACATAACTCATGCACTCAAGTCATTCCACAACAAGTACAAATATGACTCTGTCATTGTCCATGTTGGAGTGAATGACTGAGACATACCTCCCTGCACTACATGAAAAGAGACATGGAAAAGCTCTCTTATGTGGCCCAGGCAGGTATGACCCTTGCCCTGAGTAGCATCCTGCCTTCGCCCAGAATGATACCACAATATATGGACAAAATGACTGACTTCAACAATTGGCTAAGCTTCTGGTGTTATTCAAAGGGGATCCAGTATCTGTCTGCCTGGGACGACATGATCAACAGACCCCGATGCTTTGCCAGTGATGGTCTGCACCTGTCGCCCCCTGGGATCCAGGTTACTGGCTAAGGCTCTTGCCACCCCTATAGTGCCTTTTTTAGGTAAAGTTCAAAAGACACAACCACCACCACCATAACAGGTACAAGCATGCAAAATCTGAAGGTATTGTTACTCAATGCTAGAAGTCTAAACCTCAAAATGCACTCTCCCGAGGCACTCCTAAAATGGAGAACATAGATATCTGTGCAGTAACTGAGACCTGGTTCAAGGCTCCAGAGAGCACCCATGCAATACTAGGCTACAACTCTTACCACACTTTTCAGCTACCAAACCAGGATCAAAACACTAAAGGTGGAGGAGTGTCCATATTCACCAAGGATATTCACACCATCAGGTTAGTTGCCCAACACAATGCATCTGAAATTCTCCAGGTGCAACTAACACTAGGTAGACAGTAATCCAAATTGTAGCTTGCTACAGATCCCCCACTATGCCCCAAGATTCTCACTACACCTTTCTCAACATACTGTAAAATATTAATATACAACCAAACACCCTAATACTGTGTGATTTCAACTACCCTGTTATTAACTGGGAAAACTACTCATGCACCAACACTTTTATCCAATGGCTCTTGGAATGCATAAATTCCAATGCCCTGGATCAACTAATCCATAGTCCCACCAGGGGCTCCAATATCCTAGACCTGTTCATTACCAACATGGGAAATTGATGCTCTACACCTATGGTCACCCACTTGTTGGTCAGGTCACACAATAAGCTAATCACCCTTAACATCCACATCCCACCCCCCAGTAAGAAAACCTCCATAAAAAACTTCTCCAAGGCCAACTTCATGCTACTCAAGTCAGAAGTTACAAACTTCATGACACCCATGCAGATGGGAACTGAAAGTTCGACTGCTGAGTCCTACACTAAGGCACTGTACGAGCACATCCACTCATGCATAAATCATGCCATTCCAAATAGAACCAAAATCCCCTCCTCCAAAAAAAAAGAAGCCAATCTGGTGGCCCCCTGCCATAAAGAAACTTTACAATAAAAGGAAAAAACTGTTGCAGAAAAGAGGAAAATCCCAGGATTCAAAAAAACTCCCTTACCAGCCTCAGTAAGAAGCTGAGGTCCCTCATAAAATCCTCCAAAGCTAGGTATGAAAATAAAATTGCCAAAGATTCCAAAGACAACCACAAGGCATTCTATAACTATGTCAAGAATCTAAATGGCAATGCTCAGATCTGCTCTGAGCTACAACAGAATGGCATTAAATATACTGATCCCAAGGATATTGCCAATATCCTTGCAGATCGATTCAGTGCCAACTTCACACCCCTCTCACCCCCTAAATGGCCCATCTCAATACTGGAAGATTGCCAAATTCCGGTAATAATGGCCACACAGGTAAAAAAAAGTACAGTTTTGTACCTACCATAAATGTAAATGTTCGAGGATCTACATTGCTGCAGTCATAACCTGTGGGTAGTCCGCTGTCCTCGGTTGGCCCGAATACCAAAGAGCTGGGCTGGTGTCGTTCATTGTCGCCTAGAGCTGACGTCAGTACGTAGTAGTACTTAAGCGCAAGACCGACGCCATATCCTCAGTCTTTCTTGCCCCAGATGTCAGAAGGCCTAAGAATGAAAGAAGGCCAGAGCTAAAATAGTAAAAGCCCAACAACTACCAGTGTGGAAATAAAGATTATCCCAAAAAACACAGCAACCACAAACTATAGAGGGGAAGGAGGGAGGGATAATTGGACTGCAGCAATATAGATCCTCGAACTTCTACATTTATGGTAGGTACAAAACTGTACTATGTTCTTCGTCTCACATTGCTGCAGTCATAACCTGTGGGTAGAATCCCAAAGCAAAAGAAAAGGGAGGCTGGCAAACTAAATAGCATTAGGAGCTGCTAACATGCCCTGTAAAACTGCAGTGGCAAACCCAGCCCTGGACTTGGAATAAAGAGGGAGATGGTAATGCTTAGTAAAAGTGTGTACTGAACTCCAAGTAGCTGCCTCCAAAATATCCTTAGTAGCTACCCCCCTCAAAAAAGCAGTAGATGTGGCAGTAGCCTGGTAGAATGAGGTCTGATCCCAGCAGGAACCTCCTTCCCATGATGAGAATAACAAAAAGCAATACATTGACCAATCCACTTAGAAATAGTTTGCTTTGAAACAGCTTTCCCCTGTGAACCCAAAGCAAAGGAAACAAATAACTGTTGAGTCTGTCTGAACTCTTTAGTTCTGCTCAAATAATAACGTAGCTGCCTGTGGATATCCAAAGAATGCAAGACTTTTTCCCCTTTATTTTGGGGATCAGCATAAAAAGTAGGCAAATGAATAGACTGGTTCAAGGCCACATTAGAAATCACTTTAGGCATAAAAGTAGGGTTAGTTCGCAAAGAAACTCTATCTTTATGGAAAATCAGAAAGGGTTCAACTGCCATGAGTGCCTGCAATTCAGATACCCTCCTAGCAGAAGTAATGGCCAACAAAAAAGCAGTCTTCCAAGACAAAAACTTCAATTCAGACGTAGCTGCGGGTTCAAAAGGAGGTAAAGTAAGCTTCTCTAACACAAAATTGAGATCCCAGGAAGGAGTAGGAGCTCTACGTGGGGGTCTTATATTCTTTGCCCCTCTAAGAAACTGTTTGAACAAAGGGTGAGAAAATAAAGGAGGGTCACAATCATAGTGAGCAGAAATGGCTGCAGCATGAACCTTCACAGAAGAGAATGACAAACCCTTGTCCAGTAATTCAGTAAGATACTGTAGTGCAAAACTCAAATTAGGCACTGAAACATCAAAGCCCTTTGCTGTGCTCCAAAGAAAAAATCTATTCCATTTATCAGCATAAACTTTTCTAGTACTAGGCCGCCTGGCTTCCAAAATGACATCTAAAACCTGTTGAGGAAGCTGAGACCCCACTGGCTCCATTACAGAATACGCCAGGATGTTAGATGCAGGGACTGCACCCGAACATTGAGAAAATGATTGTTTGACTGGGATAACAAATGAGGAACCTGTGGCAAAAGCCAAGGAGGCTCCTGAATTAAACTCCTCAGCAGAGGATACCAATGCTGACGTGGCCAATCTGGTGCTATTAGAATCATGCAAGGCTTGTCCCGCCTGACATTCAAGAGTACCTTGGGAAGAAGAGGCCATCCACTTTCCAAGCATTTGGATGGAACATCTTTGTGCAAAATTTTGGCAGTTGGAAATTCAGTGGAGAAGCGAACAGATCTATGTCTGGAGCTCCCCAAGCCACGGTCAACTGTTTGAATACCTGAGGGTCCAGTCTCCACTCGTGGGGATCCACAATTTGTCTGCTCAATACATCTGCTAGGGAGTTCTGTGCTCCTGGCAGAAACCGTGCTTGAAGATTGATATGCAAACTCAGAGCAGTCTCCCATAAAATCATTGCTTGTCTGCAAAGAGGGTAGGAATGGGTTCCCCCCTGCTTGTTGATGTACCACATGACTGTTGTGTTGTCTGTTTGAATCAACACCTGTCCCGGCTGAAGTAGGTCCTTGAAGGCCATCAAGGCAAATTGGACTGCTAACATCTCCTTCATGTTGATATGCAAATGTTGTAGTTTGGGAGGCCATATGTCCTGAATCCATTTCCCATTGAAGTGTGCTCCCCAAGCAAGTCCGAGACATCCGTCGTTAGGATCTGACGCCTCTGGTCGGATCACAGAGAGTCCCTTGTTTAGGAGACATTCCTGAGTCCACCACAAGAATTCCTTCTGGATGCAAGGTATAATCCGAATGACAGTGTCCAAACCGTGGCAGTGTTGAGTCCACACACTTTTGAGATACCATTGTAGCTTCCTCAAATGCAGTTTGGCATTGGGAAGTACTAGAATGCAAGATGCCATGAACCCCAAGGCTTGAAGGACTGTCCTTGCAGTCAGCCTGGACATTACTGATAACTGCTGGAAGTATAGATGAAGAGTTCTTTGTTTGTCCGGGGTCAGAAATGCCATCTGAGAAGCTGTCTTCAGTCTGACACCCAGAAAGCACATGTCCTGAGAGGGCACTAGACTGGACTTTATTTCGTTCACAGAATACCCTAGGCACCTTAAAACTGCCATTACATACTGGAGATGTTGTAGTAACTTGTCTTTGTTTTGAGCAAGAATCAGGCAATCGTCCAGATAAGGATAAATTTGTATTCCTCTCTGTCTGAAGAAAGCAATTACAGGAGCCAGAACTTTTGTGAATACGCTGGGCAGTAGATAAACCAAAGGGCAATGCAGAGAACTGATAATGAGAAGTACCAGCCCGAAACCTCAGGAATCTCCTGCAGCTGGGCCTGATAGGGATGTGAAGATAGGCCTCTTTGAGATCCAGGGTTACCATCCAGTGATCTTTGCCTAGCATAGGCAGAAGTTGTTGTAATGTTAACATCTTGAACTTTGGAATGTCTAGGTAGGTATTGAGAATGGACAAATCCAGAATTGGCCTCCAAGTGTTTCCTTTCTTTGGCACTAGGAACAGACGGGAATAAAAACCTAGGCCTACTTCTGATGGAGGGACCACCTGAATTGCCCCCATCTGCAAAAGTAACGAGATTTGCTCCTGAGCCTCCATCCTTTGTGGAGGAGGCACATCCGGCATGCCTTTGAAAGGAGGAAAAGTGTGAAAATAAAACTTGTAACCGTGATTTATTATATCCAACACCCATTAGTCCTGGGTGACCAAATGCCAGTTTTGTTTGAAAAGTCCCAACTTCCCTCCTAGAGGAGCTGCCAGTAAAGAAGGGTCTGGCAGCGGAAGACACAGGTCATTGGGTCTGTTTACGAAAGGGCTGACCCCTGCCCTCACCAGAAGACTGTGCAGGAGAACTCCAAGTCCTAGGTCTAAAAGAACCCTGAGCGTGAGCTCTGCCTCTACCACGTCTAGACTTGCCCTTAGACTGATAATCCAAGAAGGATAAGACCATCCTCTAGCAGGCCAATTCCTACTAAACTTAGGAGGATGCACCTGCATAAAATCCTTGACCGTCTGCATAGACTTAGCCTTATCTTCCATCTTTTTCAAAACTGATTCCACAGGAGGACCAAAAAGTACTTCAGATTGAAGAGGAGCATCCAAAATCCGAGCCTTAACATGCTCTGACAAATTTTGATCCTTAAGCAAGGCATGTCTACGAATAACTGAACCTGTAGCAGCCACCCTGGATGAAGCCTGAAGAGCATCGAAACCACACTGCAAAGAATGCTTACCAACTTGATCTGATGCATGAACCAACTCCTGGAGCTCTTTACACTCTATACCCTCAGATAAGGCATCCACCTTAGATTTCAATTGACCTAACAAAAAGTTCTGATACTTCAGCATATGAAATTGGCAATTCAAAGCCCTCATAGCTAACGTAGAGGAGGTGTACACTTTTTCCCCCCACCTATCTAAAGCTCTAGAATCTTTATCCAAAGGAACTGGATTCTTAGCCACAGAAGCCCTAATACCCTTAGGACCTTGAATAAAAGTTTCTGGATCAGCTCTAGGACTCTTGTACAAATACTTATGTGCTTCTAGAACTCTGTGATATCTGTCCGGCTTAACAGGGGCAGGAGGCAAAGAATCAGGATTAAGGGAAGATTCAGAAAAAACATCCTGAACAACATCTAAGACAGGAGGAATAGCCAAGGGCCTATGTTGTGGCAGAAACAAAAATTCCCTAAGCCTTTTCCGAGAATCTGAAAAATCCTGACCTTCCCACTTAAAATGTTCCCTCATGGAATGTAAAGTCTCAGAAAAAGAAAAATCCTCTGGAGGAGAAGCAGAAGGACAGGAGTCCTCTGCATCCAAATCTGAATAAGAAGGGAATTCCTGAATTTCTTCAGCTGAGGAATCAGAGTAGTCTGAGGAATGATCCATTCCCTCTAAATCTGCCTCCACCCTAGGCCTCTTCTCTGGGGGGGGGGGCATAGAACCCCTGATCAAAGTAATCAAGTCCTCCACCATTTTCAACATATGCTTTTTAGGAACAGGGGCTGGAGAGCTAGTACTATGACCAGGGCCAACCAAGACGAGGTTTGGCCTTAGCATGGCCTTTAGCCACTGAAGTAGAAGGCCTAATAACCTTCTGTAAGGATGGAACTACAGACACCTGAGAAGCACCTTCAGCCGGGCCTAACTCCTGAGAGGCCAACTCCTGTAAAAGTAAAGGTTCCCCCTGGGATTCAGCCGAACCCTCGGCAGGATCCACAGATTCAACCGGAGGCTCAGTAGAACAGGCGTCCGCAACGGACGACTCGTCCGGTTTAGACTTCAAAGATCTGTCTTTACGCTTTTTAGCGGTAGCGGGCGTCGGGGGATCCGACGGCATGTTATAGTTACACCTTTTACCGAAAACAAGCCTGGCACAGTCTAATCTCCGTTTAATGGTGCGCTTATTAAATCTAGCACAAAAGCGACACCCGACCACGTCGTGCTCAGGCCCCAAGCAAGGAATACAGAAAGAATGATAATCCCTATGAGGTATCTGTTTCCCACAAGAAATGCAATTATTAACTTTGTCTGACATCCGGATAACTGAGGCAAGAAAAGATAAAGATTTCCCCAACGGGGTACTTAGCCCAACTTGGTCTTCGGTCTGAAACTCGATAATTGAACTTGGTCTTCGGTCTGAAACTCGATAATTGAAAATTTCAGAACGCCAAACGGCACTTGCAAATGCTGCTTCTGCTTCGGACCACGCGGCAAGAAAGACTGAGGATATGGCGTCGGTCATGCGCTTACTGACGTCAGCTCTAGGCGACAATGACCGATGCCAGCCCAGCTCTTTGGTATTCGGGCCGACCGAGGACAGCGGACTACCCACAGGTTATGACTGCAGCAATGTGAGACGAAGAACATCGCACTCTCCAAAGCTAAGAATACAGCATCCATGGGACCAGATGACATCCCGGGCTGTGTACTACATGAACTACAAAATGAACTGGCACCTCACCTAAGTTCATAGGTTCATAGGTTTATACTAGGCTATCTGCCCTAAGGCATTTATAAGCCTAGCCCAAATTTTTGTGGCTTACACCACCCCTTATATGAAAAAATACTGTGCCCATTAGTTTGTTGTGCCTCTGTCCAGCAGTGACACAGAGATGATTCCCGGGATAAACCTACGATCTCCCATCCACAGGTCAAGATTTCTTTTGAACAGAGCCAGCGAGGTGCTCTGCCTCACATGGATCGGGATTTTATTCCACAGCATAGGGAGTCTCTGAGTGATAAATCTATCCCTCCAGCACGTCCTATTTATATCCGTGCTAAGGTTTAAGTCACTTGCTCTAGTGGTTTTGGTGGATTTGGATTTTTTGAGGTGGAGCATGTCCATTAATTCCGGGTTGGACATGGCCTTGTATGTCAGGCACATGTCACCTCTGAGCAGACGGTATGCAACTGAATAGAGCTGGAGTTTCTTCAATCTGGCAGCATATGACAGATTTTGTCCCTTTATCCTTTTGGTGAGGAACTTTTGGGGTCTCTCCAATTGCTGCAGATGTCGGGTGAGATACATCCCGAATGGGGCATTGTACTCGATCATTGGTCTGATAAGTGAAGAGTACAGGGGAACAATGACCTCACTAGATCTGGATGTGAATCCCTTCATGATCAGGTGGGCAATGTAGAAGGTCTTTCTAACCACTTTAGCAATGTGAGTGTCAAAAGAAAGGCCACTGTCAACCTGGGTCCCCAGGTCCCTGATAACCTCTTCTGTGCTTAGTGGATTGCCACCTATATGGTAGCTTGGGGTTACCTTGTTTTTCCCGAAGGGTATGACTATACATTTTCTGGCGTTTAACTTCAGGCCATGGCTCTGGCACCAGCTATCTGTTTCCGTGAGTCCCTTCTGAAGGATATCCGTGTCCGATGAACTTTCCACTATGGCCCAGTTTGCAGTCGACTGCAAACTTTGTCAGCCAAAGTCCTCCCATGTTGGCCTGTACTTCTGAGAAGTAGATGCCGAACAATAGGGGGCCAAGGACCGAGCCCTGTGGGACACCACTTGTGACCGGCTTGGAGTCTGGCATAGCGCCAGCAACTCTAACCCTGTGGGTTCTGTCCTTAAGCCAGTTTGCAACCCATCTTGTGACATATGGGTTTACATTTAAGCTGGTAAGTTTTTCTACAATACCCGAGTGGGGTATTGTGTCGAAGGCCTTTGCAAGGTCAAGGTAGGCTGTATGGACTGCCTTTCCCTCATCAATGGCCTTGGTGACTGTTTAGAAGAAGTCGACCAAGTTCAAAAGGCATGATCTGCCCTTGACGAAGCCAAACTGGGTCGGGTCCAATGTCTGCAAGTCCCCTATATCTTTGTTTATGAGCTCCATTATGATCCTCTCCATAGCTTTGCAGACTAGACTTGTTAAGCTTATGGGGCAGTAATTACCAGGGTCTGTAGAGGCACCGCCTTTGTGGAGTGGGACCACAGTTGCCGTACGCCACTCCTTGGGCATGTATCCTGTGGTAAGGCTGAGATTAAACAGCTGCCTTATGTGCGGGTTTAATTCCTCATTTAGCTCGTGTAGCACACAGCCGGGGACACCACCCGGTCCCATTGATGCTGTGTTTTTAGCTTTAGAGAGAGCAGCTTTCACCTGCGCATTTGAGATGTCTGGGAGGCTACACTCTGCTGGGATAGTTATCTCTCCTTTAGTGGGGGAGAGGGGGGTCAAGTTTGCGCTGAACCTGTCTGCCAGTATGTTGGCAATGTCTGCGGGTTCAGTGATTTTTGTATTATTTTGGACTAATTCTGAGCATATCTGGGAGTTTCCACCCAGGTTCCTAACATAGCTGAAAAAGGCCTTATGATTGTCCTTTGAATTCATGGCAATTTTTCTCTCAAAATTGGCCTTAGTTGATTTTATGAGTGCTCGTATTTTTTTTACTAATAATGATCAGGGGTGACTTCCCTTTTATGGATTTTGTTCTATAATGTAATAGCTTTCTCCTCTTATTGTAAAGTTTGTTAATGGCTGGGGTCCACCAGACTGGACGTTTGCCCTTTGTGGAAAGAGTCTTGGTTTTATTGGGATTGCCTGATCCATGCAGTCCTGGAGGTGTTCATAGAAGGCATTTGTAAGGGCTTCCGCAGCTTGGGTTGTGGTTTCCACTGGCTCAGGGGCCTTGAAGGATACCACACCAGTCTTGAGTAGTGTGAAGTTTGCTTTAGAGTTCTTCACTGTGGTCTTTTTTGTTTGGGGTGGGGGCGGATGTGGATTTCCAGTGAGATTAGTTTATGATCAGATCTCACCAATGAGGGATATACTTCCGGTGTGGAGCATTTTGTCCCCATGTTTGTGATAATGAGATCTAGTATATTTTCTCCTCTCGTGGGAACAGTGACTAGCTGTTCCATGGCATTTGAATTTATGAACTCCAGGAACCGTTGGGCTAGAAAGTTAGGGCTTGAGTAATGTTCCCAGTCTATATTCGGGTAGTTGAAGTCACCCAATATTATGGTGTTTGGAGATACATTTATACCCTCCAGTGTCTTCAGGAAGGCTGTGTGGGGTTCCTGAGTTTGAGAGGGTGGCCTGTAGCATGCTACAATTTGTAGAGCAGTTTTGCCTATGGTTAGTTGCACCTGGATGGTTTCCGAAGCTTTGTGCGTTGCCACCAACCTGGAGGTGTGGGTATCCTTTATGAATATGGATACACCCTCCTTTTGTGGTGTGGTCCGGGTTTTGGGGCCGGAACGCATGATATGAGGTAAAACCTAATAGTGCTGGGGTGCTCTCAGGAGCCTTGAACCAGGTTTCAGTTACAGCACAGACATCGATGTTCTCCATACTGAGAAGGGCCTCGAGTGCGTGCATTTTGAGATTTAGACTTCTGGCATTGAGCAGCATTACCCTCAGTTTCTTCCCATTTTTGTTTTCTAGGGTGGTAGGTTTAGAATTTGAGCCTTGCCTAAAAAAGGCACTATGGGGGTGGCAAGATCCTTAGCCAATATCTGGAATCCCAGGGGTGACAGGTGCAAGCCGTCCCTTGCGTAGCAGCGTGGCTTGTCAAGCATGTCATCCCAGGCAGACAGACACTGGATCCCCTTTGAATGACACCAGACATTAAGCCAATTGTTAAAGCTGATCATCTTGTCTCTATATTGTGGCATCATTCTTGGTGAAGGAAGGATACTGCTCAGGGTCAGGGTCATACCTGCCTGAGCTACATAATCAGAGAGCTCCTCTATGCCTCTTTTCATGTAGTCCAGGGAGGTACGTCTCAGGTCGTTCACACCAGCATGGACAATGACTGTGTCATATTTGTACTTGCCGTGGAGTGACCAGAGTGCTTGTGTTATGTGGCAGATTCTAGCACCCAATAGGCAGCTTACTGTGACTTTCTCCTTGTTCAGCCTGGTGAGTGGGACGTCAGTGTGTCTGACTATGGAGTCACCTATGACAAGTATGTCTGGTGTTGTGTTTGGCCTTAAGGGCTGTGACTGCTTTGCACACTGCTTTTGTGGTTTATGTGTTGCTTGTGGGGTGTCTTGAGGTAGCAGTTGTTTGGGTGTCTGCTTTGGAGGCCTCTGCTGCTTAGGTAAATTTTTACTCAGAGCCTCCGAGTATGTCTTTGTGTGTTTATGTGTTTGATTCAGTGGTGTGGTAGCATTATGTGAGGCTGGTTTTGTGGTGCGTGTAGTTGCCTTCTCCTCCTGTCTGGTCTTGCCAGTCCTGAGTTGAGAGAGCTCAGCCTCCAGTTTGGCTAAATAGCTGCATCTCTCGCAAGTATTTGTGTTATGTGGGAGGAGGAGAGGGTTGTCTGTGTACATGAGGCAGTTATAACATTGCCTCAAGATTCCCAGATTCACCAGCTGGACCGGAGAGGAGATTGACAACTGACCTTTGGACATGCTAGAATAATATTGGGAATTCCTTAATAATTGAAAACAAGGGCCAGTGGGGAGTGAGGGTGTAGTGCTTTTAATTTTTAGTGCTGACTTATATAATTGCTATAGTGAGCAAGTGCCAGGTAACTTGAGTGCAATGTGTTACAAGTAACTAAATGCAAAAACGACAAACAGTAACTTTCTTTCAAGTGAAACAAGGAACTAGTACAGTAAGCAATGCAGATATCACTAGTGATCCACAGAAGCTGAGAAGCCGCGTATTAGGTGGAATTAGCTTCCAGGGAAATAACAAGCAAACAAACAACAAGCATATAAACAAAGCTAGATTCAGCAGGCCTGGATCTAGTCTATGCTAGAGCAAACAAGGTGTACCAATTTCAGTAAGATACAGTTCAAATATTCAGGCACTATAAACCTTTAACCAGAAATTCCCAGCTCAGAAGGGCAGAGTCCAGCCTCTTCTCCCACAAGAGTGCAGACCACGAACCTTCTTAATGTAAAATAACTGGCCTGAAGCCCAAGTGCCTAAACCAGAACTAATACCCTTGGACACTGGGCTCTCAATCAGCAGTTCCCAACTTAGAAGGAGGAAAGCTACCTGTCCTGCCACCACAGTGCTTGCCACAAACCTTCCTAATGTAAAACAACTGGTCTGAAGCCCAAGTGCTTAATCCAAGACTTAGAATGATAGCTACACTTTAATCAAGTTACAACCAAGCAGTAATAAATACAATTGAATACTTTAGAGAATGTCTGGATTAGTGCTCAAGTTACACAAACAAAGTTAGATCCAGCAGGCCCGAATCCAGTCTATGCCACAGCAAACAAGGCGCACCAACTTCGGTAAGAAGCAGTTCAGATATGCATGCACTATAAGCCTTTAACCAGAAATTCCCAGCTCAGAAGGGCAGAGTCTAGCCTCTCCTCCCACATGAGTGCAGACCACGAACCCTCTAAATGTAAAATAACTGGCCTGAAAGCCCAAGTGCTTAAACCAGAATTAATACACTTTTAGAACAGACACTGAGCCCTCAATCAGCAGTTCCCAACCTAGAAGGATGTAAGCTACCTGTTCTGCCACAACAGTGCAGACCACAAACCCTCTCAGTGCAAAACAACTGGTCCGAAGCCCAAGTGTTTAAACCAAAAGGCTTAGAATGAGTTACACCAAGCAGTAATAAATACAATTGAGTATTTTTAAGATGATGCAAAAGTAAAATGAAGTAGGTAGAAACACAAGTACAGTAAAAGCAGATAATTTTTTTTTATCTGAACAAGTGCTGAGATCAAAGAAACAGATTTGAGTGCTGAAACTAGAAAACTGGCTAGTTATAAGAAAAAAAGACAAGCTAGAAGGCTTCCCTCAAACACCGAAGGGCTTGGGGGCTCAGAAGCCTACAAATAGTCTATACCACTTAACAGGAAAGGCAGGAAATAAGCTTAATTTTTTTTGTCTGTTTCCCAGATGCTCTCTTTGTACACAGTAGGAGTGTCTGAAATCAGAATATGATCTCACTGCACTCAGTTGAGTGAGCAAATGAGATGGGCCCAGAGGCAGGCTGAGGGGTGGGCAGTTTCAAGGCCACTAAGATTAACACCAAAACAAAAACAGGGAGGGTGGGTGGGAATAACTGAAAAGCAGAATAACTGCAACTTGAGTTCAATATTCCTTCAACACAGTTTAAATCAAATTAAATACTGTATTTTTTTTTTAAAAAGTGCAGATAAAGGTACTTAAATTCTCTTATACGTCCAGTTGAATATAACCAAGTTCTTAGCTGGCCAAAGCTGAGGTTTTTAAGCAATAAAAACTTTCACAATGCACCACTTAAAAAGGCAAGGACAGGAAATCAAAGAATGTGGCTACCCCCACACCTGTAATTACTAGCAAATAACACACTAGCTTCAGTTCAAGTTACTAAAGAGCAGAATAACTGCAACTTGAGTTCAATATTCCTTCAACACAGTTTAAATCAAATTAAATACTATATTTTTTTAAAAAAGTGCAGATAAAGGTACTTAAATTCTCTTATACGTCCAGTTGAATATAACCAAGTTCTTAGCTGGCCAAAGCTGAGGTTTTTAAGCAATAAAAACTTTCACAATGCACCACTTAAAAAGGCAAGGACAGGAAATCAAAGAATGTGGCTACCCCCACACCTGTAATTACTAGCAAATAACACACTAGCTTCAGTTCAAGTTACTAAAGAGCAGAATAACTGCAACTTGAGTTCAATATTCCTTCAACACAGTTTAAATCAAATTAAATACTATATATATTTTTAAAAAAAGTGCAGATAAAGGTACTTAAATTCTCTTATACGTCCAGTTGAATATAACCAAGTTCTTAGCTGGCCAAAGCTGAGGTTTTTAAGCAATAAAAATTTCACAATGCACCACTTAAAAAGGCAAGGACAGGAAATCAAAGAATGTGGCTACCCCCACACCTGTAATTACTAGCAAATAACACACTAGTTTCAGTTCAAGTTACTAAAGAGCAGAATAACTGCAACTTGAGTGTCATGTTTAATCATGCCCTCACCTCAGGCTTCGTTCCCACTGTGTGGCGCACAGCTACAGTTATCCCACTCCACAAGGGGGGATCCACCTTGGATCCCGGGAACTACCGCCCCAACAGTCTGACGAGCCTGATCTGGAAGGCCATGGAACGTATTATCATGGAACTTATAAACAAAGACATTGGCAACCTTAAAACACTGGACCCCACTCAGTTTGGGTTCATGAAGGGCTGATCTTGTCTCCTGAACCTTATTGACTTCTTTGAATCAGTCTCCAGAGCCATGGACGAGGGTAAGACAGTCCACACAGCCTATCTGGACCTCGCCAAGGCCTTTGACACCACCCCCCACTCTGGAATCAAAGATAAACTTACTAAGCTGGGCATTAATCCCTACGTCACTCGATGGGTTGCTAACTGGCTTACTAACAGAACCCACAATGCAAAAGTAGCTGACTCCAAATCCAGCTCCAGACCAGTGACAAGTGGAGTACCTCAGGGTTCAGTCCTGTGACCTCTCTTGTTTGGCATCTACTTTTCTGAAGTACAGGCCAACACTAAGGGACTCTGGCTACCAAAGTTAGCAGATGACTGCAAACTGGGAGCCATTACTAAATTCCCAAATGATGTGGATACTCTACAAAAGGGCCTTACAGAAATGATGCTTGGTGCCAGAGCCATGGGCTCAAGCTTAATGCCAAGAAATGTATAGTTATCCCCTTTGGGAAAAACATGTACCCGTGAATTATCGCATAGGTGGCAGTACACTAAACACCAAAAGTGTGATGAGACTTAGGGACACAGGTGGACAGTGGTCTCACCTTCAATAACCACATCGCCACAACAGTCAGGAAATCCTTCTATGTGGCACACCTCATCACTAAGGGCTTTTCATCCAGAAAAAAGGTAGTCATTGTCCCACTGTACTCATCCCTCATTAGACCCATTATAGAATACACCTCTCAAGACATCTGCAACAACGGGAAAGGACGCAGAAATACCTCACTAAAAGAATCACAGGCCTAAAGCAGATGCACCCTATGCTGACTGCCTTAAAAAACTCTGCTATACTCAGTTGCATATCGTCTACTCCGAGGCAATCTCTGCTTAACATACAAGGCCATGTCAAACCCAGAGCTGTTGGACATGCTACACTTAACGAAATCCCAATCCCTCAGAGCCACACGCTCCAGGGATCTAAATCTGGTCATCACAATAAACAAAACATGCTGGAGGGATAGGTTCCTGACCCACAGACTTCCCAGACTCTAGAATAGACTGCCCATACATGTCAAGCAGAGCGCCTCTTTGGCCCTCTTCAAAAGGAACCTTGATGATTGGATGGGAGAAAGGAAATTCACCCCAGGGATCATGTCAGTCGCCCTGCTAGACAGGGGTCCAGGGAAGTAAACAGCGTGGGAAGAAATAGCCAGCAAATTGTTATGGCTAGGCTTGTATAGGCCCCAGGGCCGATAGCCTAGTACCAACCTATGAACATAACCCCAGCATTTTGTGTGTGGGTGTGCACATTCATACAGCTACACACACACACACACACGGATGTCAACTTAGATGTAGCTGTGTGTTAGCCAAGTGTAGGAGCATGCCCAGTGTGACTGTCAGTACTTAGAAGGTGACTCAAGGCCAGACCTACCTGTACTCCAGTCTGGGATTTTGTGTGCTGCAGCCAATTGACTGCTGGACCTGATTCAACAGTCCAGCACCTCCCCGATATTTTGATCAAGGGATTCCCCGGCTGTATGCTGAATATATTATATCTAGTGATTGTACAGAGTGTTGCATCATATGTATGGTACGTTTTACATAGCATTGTGATTTTCTGGTACATCAGTGGCAAATCATTATAAACTGACATTAGGAAATACCACCAGACATTTGGATTAGTGACTCCATACACACCTGGATACCCATGCTACTGCATGACCTGTTATTCTGTACACTTTCTACATTTGTCTGGCAAGTAGTTAATACTTCTTTTTATATTTGGGCCATTACCCCACTACTGTTCATGGCTTTGTCCATATTTGCTGCTGTAAGTGGTTGCAGGTATGATATGACTGGGGTACATGTCACACCACACACAGGGTGATGGTCTTCACACCTCTCACTGTACATGTTTTAGCAGGATGTCCAGCATTCCGCCCCATATGTTTGCTCTGTTCCTCATACAGTTGTGTTTTCTGGTACTATACTACTAAATGGAGCCCACTGAATTGTTGTAAGTACTGATACAGTTAAGTGATGGCCTTTACATCCTGCTGCTACTATGACCTGTCACAACCGGATGTTATACTAGCCACCTTCTAGGTTACTCAGAGCATGTATAATGTCTGTAGTTTGGCCTTCTGTCCCTCCATGGTCTCTGTCTTTGTCCAGCTGTCTTGCAGTAACAGATTGGGGGCATATTGACAGTCTGTGGAACTTCTACCATAGGAGCACCTCACATGAAAAAGTTGTAGGTGCAGCCAGCTTCAAACCATGAACACCATCAACCATGCTACTGTACTCAGCCCAATGAGCCCCACCAGCCACCAGACCATGAGGTTTACTTCCTCACATTATCAACAGCAGACAGACATAACACTTTGACCCCTGCATATTGCGGAAATTAGAAAATGTAGCCAGGTTGTTTGGGATAGCCCTGGGATTGTGTAGTCTGCTGATATATCCATGCAAACATATTGTTACTTCAGTTGTATGGTAACACTGATGTGTTGGGGTAAGGGACTCTAGGATTGACAGTCGTGCATCTGTCTTGTGACCCCACTGGTTAGAATTTCCCTTGCATACTGCAGTGGATTTTGCTGCCTTGTGGCCTACTGCATATTATGGGGCAGTCAGTATTGGACAGAGTATCTCTTGTCTCAAATAGCTGTTAGTTCTCTGCAAGTAGCCCAGCAGCCCACTCAATTCCCTTGCATACATGCAGCAGATCCATACATATGCTACCATAGTGCAGTACCCCATACATTTATTGTAAAGGGCAGTGACCTACCTTGTAAATGCAGCAGTTGAGATACCTGTGTTGCAGGGCTGACTCTGTCTGATGCACACAGTATACAGCCAATACATGTTGAGGTACAGGTTGTGTTATGTGGCTGGCATCCTTTTTACTATATATGTAAGTCGGAGTAAGGTGTCAGTCCTAGGACCATAGGTTGTCAGTGCATGAGCTGTTTGGTGCCTCTTTGCCAAGGCCAGGGCATACAGGGCACACCTATGTCTGCCTACAGGGACAGCCTCAGGGGGTTCTTCCTCAGAGCCCCCCTATGGGTGGGGCTGTCTCCCTTCCCTGTGCTGATTCTGCCACGGCTGTTTCCGCAGGATCATATTGTGTAGCATGGCACATACTGTGAACATCTGTGCACATGTGGCTGGAGAGTACTGCAGGGCTCCACCAGATATATCAAGGCACCGGAACCGTGACTTGAGAAGCCCAAACACATGCTCTATGACGTTCCTAGTTTGTGTGTGAGCCTTATTATGGCATTCTTCAGTAGGTGTGTGTGCATTTCTGATGGGGGGGTGTCATCATCCACGGTTCCAGTGCGTTTCTAGCATCCCCCAGTAGATGGCCATACGGGATACCCCCCTGACAAACATCTGTTACACCTGTGATGTATGCCGGATATGAGAGTCGTGATAACTGCCAGCATACTCATTTATGACAATGCCCTGGGTATTGCAGACGACCTAGAAGTTGGAGTGATATCCCTTGCGGATGACGTAGACTCTACTCTCATCAGGTGGTGCTTTGACGTGTACATGTGTGCAGTCTCTGGCACCCAGTACCTCAGGGTAGTGTGCTATATGGTAGAAGAGATGCATACTGATGGCCCTCTCCTCAGGGGTGTGAGGTAAATAAATGTGCTCACTGGCATGTGTTTGCATGGCAGCCAGAAACTGATGGAATACCCTGGATGCTGATGCCTCCGAGACCCCCATCATATTCCCAGTTAGTCTTTGAAAAGTACCTGTAGCTAGTATTCTAAGGGCTACACATACCTTTGTTTCCACTGGGATGGGTTCCCATCTGTTGGCTCTGGGTCTGAGTTGATGGTGGCAGAGCTTTGAGAGTTGTTGTAGCATGTTCCTGTCCACCCTGTAGCACTCTACAATCTCTAGCTCATGTAATTCCTGGTAGGTTACCCTGGGCCTGAACACTCTTCTCCTTCTCAGTCTAGGCCTACTGTCAGCAGCTACATTAGCATTGACATCAGCATCTAGCACATACAGACATAGCAGAGCAGCCCCTAGCATTCTGTTAGTTAAAATTCCCAGGTCTGTACTTCAATGGTGCAGAGTATGGGGGAGAAATCAGATTGTAGGATGTATGCATAACTTATATTGGTCTGCTCCAGATGCAGTCTGTGTGATTGGCTAACTATGATGCATTCCACCTGCCAAGTACATCACTGAGGGGTTTGAATGGCACAGTGTAAAGTGGAACAGGGGTTATCAGTAATTTATACATGACAGGCACCACACAAACGGGCACCTCAGAGCTCCAATCCACTTAAACATATAGTGACACACCCTCTTATGATGTCAGCTAGCCACCAATACAGATCTGGGGCTACACGGATTTTAACTGTGGACACTGTTGCCCATTTTTGCTATTCAGTAACCTGTCTCATTTGCATATAAATCTGTGCACACAACCTGGATACTAAACTATTCCAGGGCCTGCCTCCTTAGCAACCACTGAAATCTACCATTGTACATACTCCATGCACAACCCTATTGTGCATTATTCTCATATATTTCTTTTTTGTTTTGTTTTTAAACTTTAAACTTTTTTTTTTTTTTTTGCAGAATGACATGTTTGTGCACTGCTGCTCACCTTGCAAACATAATAGGAGTATTAAAAATTATATTAAATTATTTTGCATTACTTTTTGGACACACGGGGCATAGTTTTGGACATATCTGTGCCTACTATGCAATTTCTAACTTTCTAAATGCGTTTACAGCCCCTATTCAATTTTCATTTTCTTGTACATGGAAATTTTCCATGCACACCAGGCACCAACAAGAGGTCTGCAGGACTGCCTATCTGCTTCTGCTTGCTGGATGGCTCCACCACCCTCATTTGCATGCAATTCACCAGCTTATGTGGTAATTTGCATGCCACAGACACTTCTGTGTCTGCACACTTGTGCAAGCCCCTCTGCTACGTTTACTAGATCACACAGCTGCTTACTTATGCAAGCTCCATGCCACTATGCCTATATGGAAAATGACTCTGTGTAGGCTTTATTGAATTTATTGAATTTTCCCCCTTAGTGTAATGTACTAACAGTTGAGCAGATTAAAGCTTGTCAGCTTTGAGGTGGAGAAGACTGATTGGTGAGATTATATAATTTATACCTGGTGGTTGTATTGCACTTAACCTTGCTAAAACACTTCCCTAGATTCTAAAAAAAGCAGACCAGTTTCCTCCTCTCAAGCTCTGATGAACCCTTTCCAATATACAAAAAAATTAATTTATTAAAACTTGCACACTCCATTGAGTGTTTGGCCAACATATCAGTACTGTCTTTTACTCTAATGGTGTAACTGTGTTGGTACATACAATCTTTTTTCTGTTTTGCCAACATAATACACTGGCCATGACAGACATGTAGCTACATAAACTATTCCACTGGTGTGACATTCAAATGATCCAAAAACTTTTAATACCTTAGGATAGTTACCCACCACTATGTTGGGTGTCTCATTAATGTACCTGCATTGCGCTCTATCAATGTCTATGATTCAGGGATCAGTCTAAGTTGAGGTCAGGCTCAAACCCTGTACCTTGTTTCTGTGAGATGAAGGCCTAAGCCACTATGCCAAACCTTCCCCTAAGGAATGCAACAGCCTCTCCCCTCATGAATATTAGTACATCTTAAGTTTTCATTTTTGTGTCTATCTTGTACATCAGTTATATATATATTTTTTTTTAGTTCTCCATGAATGGCATTGGGCTCTGTTGGTTTTCATTTATACTCTTGCTGGAGCTTGTGTAGCAATGCTATAGAACTCCAAATGCCAATTAAGGTCTTTCTCCATGTCCTCCAGTTGCTTACCATATGATTTGATGTACTTGGTCAGTGTTCCAATTAATTTATCACATCACTGTACATTTTAACGTGTCAGTCTTTTCATTTACCATAATCATCGTTTTCTTTACTTTTTTCGTGCTAATGTTCCTTTCAAATGCAACTCTGATGGTACAGGTGCTGACAAGCTGGACTGCAGGAGAAACACCTATTTGCAGAAGTAAGACTTTATGTGTAAAACACAAAAACTGTCAATCTACCACAATGTGGGACTCTCCCATATATAATAAGCACTTAAAAACTAAATCCATATCTGGAATTTGCTGCCTGCAGCTACAAAGGCTTTTCAGGTCAGATGATGCATGCCATCAGAAACAAAAACAGTTTCTTGAAAATTTGTCAGTAACAAAAGACCACAAGTTAAACAATTTATGACCAGAAGGAAGATTTTTTTTCCAACTAAGTACTTATCTGAGTTGAGTCCTGTGGATAGGAGCTTTGTGACCAACAGTACAAAGTGACCACAAACTTCCTCGCCAAGAAAACAGCATACATGCCCGCATAAAAAAGATGGAGCATATTAATGGTTGCATTAATCCAGAAGGTAGGCATGCATCCCAGCACTGTGGAGAAATCAGCAAGCTTCGAGAAATTCACAAAATTCTGGGACTCCAGCATCTATGCAGACTCCCCCATGCAGTTAACTTCCACTGGTCATGAATATTACTACAACAGTGTCCATATAAAGAACCTGTAAAACAGCAGTGGGTGGTAAAAAAAAGTTTCACAGAATCAGTCTTCTTTATTTCCTCTATTTTGTTTTAAACTTTTCTGAGAAGGGGGGCCTCAAAGAATAATTATTTGTTCATAACATCCTCTGGAAAATGCTGAATTCTCAGTCATGCATGTTTAAATGCAACTGTGCCTTCAAACTATCCCCACCCCAACACCTGACCAAGCTACATCAAACCAGCTGACGTCATCACGTGTGTGTGTGGTACAGGTAAAAAGAGCCTAAAGTCCCTAGCCGCCACCACCTGTGAGTTAGTTTATGCCTCATATTTTTGTTCTGTTTCTCATTAAAAACAAATCACTGAGGGATTGAATTCACTAAATATTGACAGGCATTTGAATTTCAGACTTCATATTCTTCAGAAAATAAATGGTAACACAAAACCTTTTTTACTACCAATTTTCTAAGTTTATAAAATCAGTAAGTGAAATCTGTCCCCATTTTGGGGCTGTGTTCCCCCATTATTGGCTTTGTCCAGGTTTTTTGTGCTAAGAGGTTGACACAGCTATGGTGAGAAGTGAGAAATGAATTAACTAAATGATAGCCATTTAAGTTTCAGTCTTCCTGTCTTTCAGGAAACTTCTGATTTGGCTTAGTGGTGTGTTGCTCTGGCTGTACTGCACAGGGTCCTGGGTTCAAGAATTGGCAGTGAAATGCATGGTGGTAACACAACATTTTATTCAAGCAACTTTTGATACATGTATACAAGCAATGTTTAAAATGTGTCCCCGGTTTTTGGCCTTTTGTACCCCCCCCCCAAAAAAAAACTGAAATTGAAAATAAGTGTGAGGAAGCTGTGCAAGATGCCTATGATATACACTACTGTCATTCTATGTATGTGTAATATATATGTGTGTGTGTGTGTGTGTGTGTGTGTGTGTGTGTGTGTGTGTGTGGACACAGACTTTTATCATGGAAATGTTCTGAATAGGGCAGTTTTGTCACTATTGGTTCATGCATTTTGTCTCATTACTTACTGGAAAAATATTCAAACAATAAATTTAAAATGTGACTGTGTGGAAGTAGACTTTTATCATGGAAATGTTCTGAACAGGGCAGTTTTGTCATTATTGGTTCATGCATTTTGTTTCATTGCGTACTGGAAAAATGTTTACGCAATAAATTTAAAATGCACTAGTCTAACAAGTGTGCTGTATTATACAAGGAATATAATGTAATAAAGTCAGGAAGATGTATCAAAGAACGCATGTATGTTTCTTGTTTTGTGTGCAAGGGGACTTATGATTTGAAAACAGCCCAAAGGTAATCTTTATCTACCACTGGCCAGATGCATTTTCTTTGGATGTGATGTGGGTTTCAATGCTGTTTCAATGAATGTGAGTTGCAAGGACAGAGAAGTTTTAATGCCAAGTCTATTTTCATTGTGAGACAGTATTGCTTTGTTTAGCAGATATCTATTGGTGTTTGTGCACTGTGCTATAAAATGTAAAAAATAAAATCCAAATAATCACTGTAGGAGTAAAGCATTATGCACACATTAGTGTTTATGGCAAATTGGGTGAAATAGCCAGGTAATGGGACATTGGAATGGCTGCAGGGGGACTCTGGTGTTATATTTTGACTCCGTTCTTCAGTTTGCATTTGAAAGCTGGAATCCCACAATTCCATTGGAGTGGGTGTGGTTATGTAATTATGTATGCAAATTTTACATTAATCAGTGTACAGATTTGTACCGATTTTTCATGGGCCTTCTCCAGATTTTTGATGTGTCCAGGTTGATAGGTATGGCTTTAACCCTGGAAAGCACGTCTGGTTTCCCAGGTGTGAGTGGTTGAGATTCAGATTTGAGGAATATGTATTTAAATGTGCCTTTCAATGCTTGAAATATTCAATCCTTGAAACTTTGGAGGCACTACTGATCTTAGTTCATCCATGCCCAAGTGAATACAGTTATCTTTTCTGGGTTTCACAGATCTCACTAGAACCTCTACTTAAAGTATGCTACCTCATGAGATTAAGCATCTTGCCAAATATGTCTTCCAAAAGACAGCCCTTTCAGACTGCCTCATCATCAGTATTGTAGCTCAAAGGTAAGGAAAATACATGCTGAACTGACTCGGTCCTCCACATCTAAAATCTAGTTCAGAACCAGTTGTATCAGGGGAAGAGGGGAACTCTCTTTCAGCTATAAGGTACCCGAACTGTGAGGTATGGGATACCCGAAGGATTATCCTGTGCCAGTTGACAATGTACTCTTTTGCAACTCTTCAGCAAACAAACAAGATATAGGGTGGGTGGCAGTCTGCAATGTGGGATTTTAATTCTTAGAATTCTGTTGTTAGGGTGACAGAAAGGCCCTTTCTGCTGTATATATGCCTGCTCAATGAAAGCTAAACAGCTAAGTAGTTTGGTACTTTGTGCACTAAAAACAGTAAAGATATGCTGTTGAGAGAGCCAGTCGTGTGGAACAGACAGACTGTGAAAGGCTGATGTCCATCGTAGGTGCCTTGGAAATAGTTCAGATTCAGACATCACAGCAAATTCTGCAAGTATGGAGAAAGGTAACGCGCAGTAACATATACCATCTTGCTGTCTACCTAAAAGGGGTAAAAAGCAGATGGGGATTCAGTCATAGAAGGCACTGAGCCCAGGGAAAGCTCTAAAATTGCCTTTCTGTTCTTCATTTCATTACTAAAACAGCTCAGATAGCAAAGTCCGTTATTTTACTTAACATCTACTTATGTACACACAGTATAGAGAAAAATAATAATGCTCATCAAAAGAAAAATATGAATCTCACATTGGAAAATTCACAAATATAAAAGCAAGGAGTTGCTTTTTTCTCTGTACACTTGGGTACTGCTACTACACAAGTCTTTAAACAAAAGCTGTGACTGTTTTTGTTGAAGTATCATGTTTGTTTACAGTGTGTACACTAAACATGAGGCATCAGTGGCCATGACTAAAAAAGTAAACCTTTTATCTTTATCATCTCAGTTACCACACTGTGTTTTCAAGCAACAGCTAAAACTGCAAAGTAAACAGATGAAAATATAAGCATTTCCTCCTCAAATGAAAATCTGGTACTAACATGCACACACTTCAGAATGATAACAGAGAAAAAAAAACTTTTATAAATCAAAGGAAAGTACAAGGGGCTTGACTTTTTCTTCATTTTTATTTTCTTACACCAAATCTTCATTTTTATTTTCTTACACCAAAGGGATGTTAATGCAGTATAGTAAATGTGGCAGCACTGTGGTTAGAATGCAAAACTCCGTTGGAATATTCTACTGACTTGCTGACATCACAATGTGCCCCTCAGCAACAGAGCAGCTTACCTACAATAGTGGACATGCGTCAGGTAAAGGACAAATTTCTCATGACTGCATACTACCTTTTAAAGCCACATATTTACAATAAAGGCATTATCCACCTTTCTATGGACTCATACTTCATCTGAGGTTGGGGTTGGGGTGGAAATTACTTGCCTCAAGGCAAGTCTTGCAAACTACTGTCTCCATCATTTAACTACTGGTTCATGGGGAAACTAAATAACACATTTTTACTGAAAGGGAAGTTAAGAACTGCAGCATTTCTGACATATGTATGTGACTGCATTCTAAGTATTAAATGTAGTGAGTTTCTCAGTGAATACAGTGTTCAAGAGCTCAAAAGACATTTTAACCAGCTCAATACTGAAGGTGTGCATACTTTCCCCCTTCCAGTGTAAAAGTCCTACTCGTGTAGTGTGCTACATGCATCATGTAATAATTTGTCACATGGCAGCAGTCAGTAATTGCAACTCATACTTTTGACATGTATCAACTATGAGCCAGCACACTAAATAGATGAAAAACATCCACTTGTGGGTCAAAAGCCTGGATGGAGTAACAAGTACAGCAGTGCATTCACTTGTGTACAAGGTCTGAAAAGCCTGTCACTGGATTACTTTTAGTTTTTTAGTTTAGTTTTGTCACCTGATTGTCTCCCTCAGCTTGAAGGTAGTTAGTGAAGAGGTACGAGTGGTCAGCAAGACATGTGATTGGCTTGGAGTGGAAAGGGCTGAGAATTCTCCCTTATACGATTACAAACTGTTTAAAACACTTAATACCAAAGAATATGAAAGTTCAGAAGAAATGCAAACTTAGGGAGCAACCTACATATATTTGTTTATAATGTAAGGCACATCCAGCAAATATTCTCAGCTGTAGTGTGACGACTGACCACTCGTACCTCTGCCATAAATGCCTTCGTGATGTGGCGGAAAATCAGGTGACAAAACAAAGTAATCCAGTGACAAGAATTTTACTCTGCAGGGCTTACACATAAATAAATGCACTGCTGTAAAACTGAGATGTTGTTGATCACCATGTTTTCACAGCAGCCATGGTTAACTTACTGGCTCTATTCACAATGTTGTGAAAGAATTAAAAAAAACACATCCTACTCCTAAACGATCAACACAACACATGTCACACAGGCTATGGGATCTACAACCAACATTAAATGAAGGCTACCTTCTGATAAACTGCTTTCAAAGGAGTACTCAAATTTCAGGACAAAATAACACTTTTTGAAGCGTATGTTACATGACAATGCTGGGCTGCAAAAAGCAAGAGTAGGAATATGCAACTAAATGCACATGGTTAAGACCTAATTATCTGATGCAGGTATGAAAATCTACACTGGGCACACCAGGGATTTGGGAAAAGAAGGGTGCAGGAGAGGCCTGTGAGGGATTTAGAAATTAAAATTCTGTATTTAAAATGGAAAATTATAGAAATAAAACAACAGGACTAACAGCAACAGTAAATTAATTTGGAAAAAGCTGCATAAAGAGGAAGCTACTTGCAGAAAACATTCATACTGCTGTAAAGGTGATTAGAAAGGTATTGTAAATATACCCTCTCCAGTCAAAGAACACATCTGAAGGACAATGAAAATTCTGAGTAACGCAGCAAAGACTGCAAAATTCTTGCATCATGTTATACAGACTGCATAAACGGTGTCAAAAGGGCTTACATCATGCCAAATGTGCTGCACACATGCAGGTCTAGTGCTTACATCATGCTATCTGCTACGTCTTTCTGATGGTACAGAGCACTCATTGTGCTATATGCACTACATACACTGTGCTGACATTATTACACCATGCAATAGGCACTACAGTCTTAAGGGTATAAACCTTATGACATGAAAAATGTACTGCAGAAGAAAGAGGAATAAAAAACATGGATAACAGCAGCAGCACAATAAAATGTGACAGGAGGACAGAAAGCAAAAGTTTAGCAAGCTGGTAAAGTATTTCTTCAAGGAAGAGGTTCACAATATACATTTTGGGAGTGGAAGCAAACAGTGAAAGATGCTGAACCAAAGTTACAAAGGAAAGGCTTCAATCTGCAAGACAATACTATGCGTATTCAAATTCTAGACCTAGCGTCAAAAGGTTGATCAACAGGGGAAGACTGGGTATTTAAAGGGCTCTCCCCATTTCTTGGCATTGAAAGACAGTCAGGAGTGAGGTATTCTGTCTGCCAATCCTTAATGGATGCTGTTAAAGTTTCTTTGACAAGGAAACAGAACACAGTGTGATATAACTTCACAATACACACTGTGTGTGAAAGTTTATACACAGTTTTGCAATTACATCATTAAGTGCCATGCAAAGCTCGTAGGAGGACACAGTTGGGTACAGCATAAACTGTCTACCTAGACTGCGAAAGTGCTTAGGACATATCCAGCTTTCATCCCTTAATGACAATGCAAACTAGCTTATGATATATTAGAGATCCTGTAATGTTTGAACTGAACTAAGGAAAAAACACAGTGGAACTCAGGACAGGAATAAAGCAAATATGTGGCTTAAGGTCAAATGCTTCAGCTGCAGGCTGGTGGTAAGGTAATACACAGGTTGGACCCAACACCTCCCTAAGCTTCTACAGTGGCTGTGAAAGTTGGTAAATGATGGGCAAGGAAACATATAATTTACAAAACTGTGATACAGACAGGTCCAGTTATAAAATATGATTTTATAAAAGGCTCATCAAGTCAGGCACCCTACCACAGATGCTGGAATAAGCCCTGTTAGAGGCCAGCAAGCTGGAAGATGATATAAGTTCTTCCTTTGGATCAGGTAACATCACTATGAAAGGTCTTCTGCAATAAAACAAAATGGAGCTGCAAATAGCACAGGATGAATACGACTGCAATAATGCTACCTCTGCATTCTTAGTCATAAATCTTTTAAGAACAAATGTGGTGCAGAAAAAAAAGGAAGTTTGATCATGCAGAGCTAAGAAAGGGATCACAAGTTACCCCAATTAGTCTATGAACAGAAGGAAGTACAACATCTTCCCAACAAAGCACTTATCTTAGTCGAGTTCTGTTAAACCCCATGAAGACTTGCAGTCAGGTTTGGCTAATGTTTCATGCAAAAAACAATGCTTAGAGACCAGCATGCACTACAAATAAAGGCCACAATAAATTAATCAAATGAAAAACTGCAAGGCATGAGCAAAACATGGTGCGGTCAGCATTTGTGTTATATGGAATAATTAACTCTGTGGCAATGCAACTTCTCTTCGAGATAAAATGTCAGTTTAGTTCTTTACTAAAAACTACTGCTTCCAGATGATCTTAGTAATTCCATTATCTGATGCAAGTCCAGTCCACGTCATACATAATTTGAAAACTGCACTTCAAAATAATCCTTTTTTGATAAAACTTAAAAGCAACCAAGTTGGATAAACATATGGAACAGCTAAAAATAAACTTGGAACAGTTAAAAAATAAATCTGTACCAGTCAGAATACTTTGTATCACATGGAAAAATACAAGCTTTTAAACATACGAATCACCAACATAAAGAAGTCCAGAAATGGAAATGTTACTGAAAGGATCAAAAAACTTCTACCACACAACACAGGTCATCTGGAAAACCAGGCAAGCACAAGTTCAACTTACCAAATTCTAACACTGATCTGCACAAGTATATACATACAGTCTAAAAATAGAATGCTTTTCTTTGCTAAGACACAAAAATACAAAAACAGAGAATTAATGCACATAAAAGCTAAAATAACTTTTAAAATACAAGGAATTTCAACAAAAAATTAAATTAAAACTTAAGGTTGCATAAAATAATACAATCTAAGCGCATAAAATAAAGTACATAAAACAGATGCGAAAAACACTGAAATGAAAACATTGAGCAGGAGAAACCAGTCATCAGCATAAATTCATTAAACCTGCTTTAAATATTCATAGTTGCATACATGTGCAGGTGTGTGTGTGTGTGTGTGTGTGTGTGTGTGTGTGTGTGTGTGTGTGTGTGTGTGTGTGTGTGTATATATATATATATATACACAAACATATATACACACACACAAACAATATGCCTGCCAGGCTTAGAAAACTTAACCCCAATGCTGCCCCGGTGACAGGGCTATCTGATAATTATTAAGGAAAATAATATGGGCCAACTCTCCTTTGTGCGTCTTTTTTTTTTCTGAGACATCTTAAAGGAAAGTATATTCTTCAGAGGAAATCCCCATGTCTTAACCCAGAAGTACAAGCCTGTTCTTATAATGTATTACACATCATACTAAGATATCATTAACCACAATAGAAATGTGATTTTTTTTACGCCACTGGAGCATGCCACTCTCAGGGCAATTTCAAATTATTTTACTGAAGACAGATGCTAGCATATAAACTACTTGAGGAAGGTATAGGTTTCATATGGTGTCACCTCTGTTTTTAAAATAATATTGCAAAACGTATGAACTCTATTCCTCAAGGGCAGACAACTTACCAAGCAGCCCTGTTCTATCCTTTAATCTAGCCAACACAAAGAATTTAACTAGTATTGCCCTTTTCTTTTCAGCATCAAAATGTAACAAGGCAACAGCCCCTATCTTTCTGCCTTATCACACTGAGTCAAGTTCCAGGTATGTTTCCTCTAACAATCCACTAAGTTAATACTACCGTAACAAGACACACACCCACACATGCATGCAAGGAAAGCAGGTTATAGTTTCTTCATGTAATAAGCAATGTCATGACAGGGTGGTTATGTTACCTTGCTTGCCAAATGCTGTTGATGAATTTTCACATTTTAAGGTGAAGAACACACATTCTTCCTGCTAATTAAACATAAAAACAAATATTTTTTCACAGAACTAAAGTTAAAGAAAAGACAGTTACGTTAAGAAAACTAAAATTTACACAATGTACAGGCTCATATACACTGCTCCAGTACAAGACTTAAAAGTGCCTTCTAAAATATTCGCTTTCTCTTCAAATAAGAGTCTGCATAATGCCCTCCAAGTCCCTGTGAATGTTGTCCGATATAACCACCTTCTGGGCTGGGTTCAGGTGAAGGAATTAAGTGGGAGAAACCTCGTTTCTGAGCTCCAACTGGTGTCTACACAGCAGAGAGAGAGAGAGAGAGAGAGAAAAAAGAAAAATAAATGAAACTGGTCTTCAAACAAAAAGCCATTTATACATACACATATGTCTGTGTATGTGTGTGTGTGTGTGTGTGTATATATATATATACATATACATACATACATATATATATATATATATATATATATATGGGTGTTGGACATGCTATCAAATGTACAGTGTCTGCATGCAGTAGGTTGACACAGGCAGGGGGTCAACAGGTGTGCAAGATCAATATTCCCAAGGTAGGTGAATGTTTCCTTTCCCTGGGAATTGTGCCATCTCATAGTTAATTATCTATCTCCATCTCTCTTTATATATATACATATATATATATATATATATATATATATACATACATACATACATACATATATAAGATTAGCAGGGGATGTGCAGTGGGCTTGACCCAATGCAAAATACACTTGCCTTTTGTTTACTCTGCTCCAGGATAATCCTCGAAGCATGCACAGAACATGTTCTAAATGCATTCGACATTTGGATGTCAATCTGTAGTGTTGGAAAACCGTACATTCAATACAGTGTCCTACACCCATACAGACGCACAAACACATATATAAATATATTTATACATACACACATAAAACAACTACTAGGGTCTAAGTCAGCATCGACCTGAATTCAGAAGAAAAGAATATGCAATTCACTTTGAATTAACTTTCAACTTTTTACCACCAAACAATGCATCAATTTTTGACAAATGGGAAAAATGTGTGCAACGAGACTTGAAAGTGGAAGTGCAAGTCACTGTAAAATTAGGAGCAATGATATGTTTAATTCTGTAAATTACAGAGTACCACAAATTACAAATTTGTTTGTAAATTAAACTGAGCAGTTCTGAAAACTGATCACATTGCAGAAGACTGGGCTTTAGAGAAAAAAAAATGAGTGATATACCTCAAAATGTGACACTAAGTGCTATGGCCCAATTAGTTGCTTTAATTCTGTAAAGCTTGAGTTCAGGAAGAAAGGTCTCAAATAGCCATAATTCTTGCATTTCCAGTGATACAACAAATGCCAAATACATGCAAGGTACCAATTGGTTTCACAAGATGCTGGGGAAGAAGCTAAATGGTTTAAGACTATGCTCCATACACAATATAGTACAAGTCAGGTGAACACTATATTCTCATATTTAATATCAGCATGGACTTTTTTTGGGGGGGGGCTAGGTATTAGCCATAGCATTAGTATAGTCATGGTTGTGTCAACATTTCTAAAGACCGCACATCCACTTCATGTGGATGGTCTGAAAGGTTAGAATGCTGAAAATCCCAGCTCTGCACAAAATATTTTCAGCAAATTTTAACTGATGACATAAAATAGACTGTGAGGACTTATAATCATCATCAAGATAATAAGATTATGCACAAACTGTGAAAAGCAGGCACATTATTAGACTATTAGTTGTTTTTCAAGAATTTTCTTTATGGATCATTTGTTGGGTAAATTCTGTTCACTATTCTGAATATGGCCAATCTTTGAAAGATTCTTGAACATCCTATGTTTTCATGCATGCCAGTTACACAAAAGTGCCTATACTCAAAGCATGTCAGTTCACTCTAGCCACTAGTGATTACATTTTTATATAGCATAAGTACCAATGACATTCATCACCTACATTGCTAGCAAGTAATTTAAAAGTACATACTTTCATGTCTTAAAGAGGCTCCATCAGTTGAAGCTATAAAGTTGGTTAACTTACCCACAGGGAGATGTGGGAGGGTAACTGTAATCTATCAAAGAGGGCCCCCTTGTAGATCAGCTGTTACAGTATGAAAGTACAACTGTGTAAACTGCACTTACTATAACAGCAGATGTTCAAATTCTTCACTGCTGCAGTAGTCTTTAGTTATTTGGGTTGTACCTTACCCAGGATACCAAATGGACAGTCTACAAAAAGCCCTGGATCTCACTCTCCCACATTTACATTCTGACTGCTGACTGGCTAGCCCTTGAAGGGAAATCAGAAGTCAGAGTGTAGACAACGTCAGAACGTCCTTGTTTCCTCAAGGTAAAGCAGCTCTGAAGCTTCACAAAAACAGCAACTGGCTTCAGGCTGCATTTCTGGCAGATAAATCTCCATAGGGGAACCAATCTACAATGAGACTATTGCCCTTTTTAAACATTTTTATGTATTTTTCATTTTCTGAAGAATACCAGGAAAAAAAGTACTAATATTAGAAGTTTCTTGACAGAAACTTTTTTTTAACAACAGGGCTTATGACTGTACACCAGTTTTGTAAGAAAAATATACTTTGAGACATACAAACTGAATTGTAAGTATTTAAAGATTTGGAGGTGTTTTTTTTTTGCACTTCAAATGGTGTTTGAGTTTTTGGTGCTTGTGTACACTTTGTAACAACTTACCTTCATTATTTCACTGCTTTAGAAATTTTGCTTGAAAGTGTTATATTTAAGCAATAGAAAGTCTATTTCAGGGCTATAAATGCTTTTATATTTGGTGCTTGTGCATATATTGGTACAGGTTACCTTCATTTGTTTTCTGAGTGCACTTTCTGTGAAAGGGTTCTGATAGAGTTTTTGTGTACTGATGTGGAAGTGTGTGTGTTGCTTGTGAACACTTGACTGATAATGGATCTACTTCACAAGCTCGAAAGTTTCAAAACTTCAAAATGCAAATGGTCGAGACCATAAGACTGAAGTTTTGAAACTTCAAAATTATAATGAAAAAAATGTTTTTACATTTTTTGCAGGGGGGCAAGCCTCCCTGCACCCCCATACCCCCTGCTAAATAAATATACCAATTTTAAGATCGCACTACAGTGAAAAAAACAGTACATTTCCTGTTCTATTCTGTATGGCAATCTCCATTCAAAATGTTCAAAGTTTCAAAACTTTGATTTTATGGTCTTGACCATTTGCAGTTCGAAGTTTTGAAACTTCAAGCTTGTGAAGGGAATCCCTAATAACCTTCTGATCAACTCTTCTCAGTAGCACTTACTGGCACTTAGGCTTTCTCCTTGGGTATAGCAAGGATTCTTACAGCAGTCCTGCCATTTCTTTTCCTGCCATACCAAAAGAAAAAAAAATAAAAACAGAATAGGCTCCCCTGCCTATATCATGTGTCAGACAGTGCCTCAACTGCTGGTGGGTGACTCTGAAGTAGTCATTTGCTGTTCTCAGACCACTCACTAATTTCTCTGGGTTCCATTAGTGTAGTTCCTTCTGCCACCATGGACAATGGGTTAGTCATGTCCTCTGTGGCTGGGCAAAATACAATCCAAGTAGCCAAAGACTACTGCAGTAGTAAGAATGATGAACATCTGTTATATCTAAAATTGCATTACCTCCTTGACTGACTGTTGGTTGGAGTAATCCCACATAGTAACCATCAGGGTAGAAAAAGCCAAAGTACAGCCCAAGTATCTATGACATGAAAGATGAATCCAAAAGTACAGTCATGCAGTGGAAGCCTAACTTCTGAACTGGCAGTCAAAATAACCTTAAAGGTTAAAATGCACATCCAGAACTAAGTGGTCAAGGCACAGATGTTTGCACTGGAGACATTCTTGCAGCAAACACAGCAGCAGACACGGTTCTGATGGAGAATGCTTTAACTACAGCATTAAGCACTGGGCGTTTGCTGTCACATCCAGCAACATAAAGATGAAAGCAAATGTGCAAGGACAGTCAGGAAAAACTTTTGACAGCTCTGCTGGCACAGACTGAATACAGCACAGATGTCTTAAGTTTGACTAATGAACAGGGTGATGAAGGAACTGGTGAGGGAAGGGAGAAGAGTAACACAGTACCTGCTCCTAAGCTTGCTACCTAGTTTAAACTACTTTGTTCAACTTGCCAAGAAGTATCTGTTTTTGAGCTGATTTTGTTGCATATATTGTTTTTGGATTTGTGTGTATCTTATAGAGCTCAAGACACTGGTGTCTATTGCTGGTAAATATCCTATTTAACTATTTTAACAATATGAACTGTTACACTGTTGCTATATGGCAGTGGTGTTGCAACATGACTGACCCTTGGATTACATGTGGTCTATCCGGCTTCTTCGAACTTTGTGTACTACTGATTTGTGAAAGCCTTTTGCTAGTGTGTGCTGGAACTCTGCAGCAACTGATGATTAAAAGACTGAGGTTCATGGCTGCATTTGGCAGTGGACATATGATGTTGATAATCTATACACACACACACACATATATATATATATATATATATATATATATATATATATATATATATATATGGACTGTTGGGTTTTTAGAAACTCGAACTCCATATAGCTGAGACTTTGAAAACTTGAAGCTTTTAAATAGAGATCTCAGTACAGCGAGGATCGGGAAATTTACCCTTTTCCTCACTGCAGAGTGATCTCAAGAGTTGACACACACATATATATATATACACACACAAATTCACAGGGCATATATATATGTGTGTGTGTGTGTGGGGGGGGGGGGGTGCTGGTCGGCTTGTTGCCCTGCAAAAATGTAAAAAAAAAAGTAGATTTTTTTTGCTGTTTTGGAAACGGGATCATATGGTCTCTTCAATATTTTTTTTGAGTTTCCAAAAAGTTAATCATCTGACATAGACCCGGACTGCTTGTTACTTACTAATTACATTAATTCTTGTGAATTCTGAAGGATTGTTTTTCTCCTAGTGATCACTCAGATGTTTTTTTTTTTTCTCATTTGAGTTTCAGCTTATTTGCAATGTTCAGTTTTTTTACTTTAAGTATTTCAGTTTGCTGCTTGTGTGTGCTGATTATCATCTCATACTTACAGTACATTGACTGCTTTGCTTATATAGTTCACTAATATTTTCATGAAAATGCTTAGTTTTAACACCTTAATCACTTTGCCTTTTCATGAAAGCTTAAATCACCAAGTTAAAGAAGTGATTAAGTTCTTAAAACTAAAGCTGAAGAAGCCACCTGCTCTCTGTGCAAGATCAAAAGGCTTCCCCCATTTACAGGCCTGAAGCTCCAACAATATACCTGCAGAGGCGATTGCCACCTTCTAGACTTTTTCAAGAAAGAATTTCAATGCTGTTGAGGAAGAAAGTTCAAATTGCAGATGAGTAAACCTGTTGTTCATTAAGTCCTGGTTCTAAGAAGGGGAGGGACTCCTGAAAGGAGAACACAACAATGGTACTCCTTTAATAAAATGTTTAATCAACCAGTGCTAGGCCATTATCCTATTTCTACAAGGTCAAAATAGATAAATACCCAGCACCATGGTGCAGAGGGATAAAGCCCTGAATATGGCTCAGGTGATCCTGATTCCATTACTGGCTCAGGCATCTGAGGCACTGGCTGGGGTAGGATGAGCACGCCTGTCCTGAGGGGGAGGAAAGAAGACTGCATGCAGACAGCACACTAGTGTGTGGCCAATTTCTCCACTGGAGACAAGGAAAACAAAGAAGAACGTGATACTGATGGTGGTGGGGAATCCTGCTGACATCAACCTCTTTTGGAAGGAAGGAAGGAAGGATGGCTAAACACTGATGCCCATTTTTATTCTTACCCTCAGGGATAAGTTGGGACTGTGCCTGAGGGGTGAGAAAATATTACAATCACTTCCTAGTAGCAGTATGACATTGTATCAGGATATTTGATGATCTCATCAACATCAGATGTGGATTGAGTAGAACTTGGGGGAAGACAAGACTAACACAGCAAGTTTGGCAAACCTAGTGAATGAGGAGAGGAACTGGTGGCAGGTGATTTCATCCAGACCCTTCACCTATGGTATGGGCTGGGAATGATGAAGGCCTCAAAAGCTTCTTGCTTCAGCATCTGGAAGTTACGTTTAAGCGTTAACACTTGTGCCAACCGAATATAACTGAGATCCACTTCCAGACAAACAGTTTGTGTAATATTAGTGTCTCAATCAGCTGACTGCAAGTCCACTTGCAGGTTTATTACTTTAACACTGAAAAACACCACTTTCCAGGTCATACAAGCTGTATAAATGTTTAAAAAGAGCTGGGGATCCCAGGGGTTTATGAACACCTTAACTTCAGCAAAGAGATGAAATGTTAAGAACATCAATAACAAACGGTACAAGAAGGCTGTACAGCAGTTCTACTAATTCAAAGGATCCCTTGAAGTAAAATATTTCATTTGTTCAGAGTAGGTTCCATTTAATATTACTCTTCTTCAAGTTTGACTGTCAATATTCTACCTCAGCTACAATCCTGGGACCCTGTACAAAAACAGCAATTTAATTAGATAGCTAAGATTTTATATGATGCAAAAGGTTCCTCTTTTACCTACCTTCATTAGACTACTGGAGGTAGAGGAATGTGGCATGGTACCTACAATACCAGCTCCAGAAGATACTGATGGTCTTCCCGTCTGTAAAACAGTGGAACGAGATGGTGAAACTATAGCTCAGGTCAAAAAACATTCAAGATGACTGCTAAATGAAATGCTGATTATCTGCAGTTTGTATTTCCCCACGTAGTAACTGAAAAAATTGTACTACAGAGGATAAGAACTGCAGAAAGAAACATCAAAATTCAAACTGCAATACTTGAAGTCTTCCTTACTCAAAAATTCAAGTAGTTGGTTATTTAAATGCAGGCCCTGGAAAAAGTACAGTTTACTGAAGTACTTCCCATTAAAGAAATTCTTCCTAAGGAGTTCATTCTATAATATCACAAAGACCCTCATTAACTCAATCAAATTTGTGACAGCTGTTTCTAGTAGGCTAGCATTAAAGATCTGATCCAGGACATCAATCCATGTTATTCCCAACAGTTCAGCTTCAACACTATTTATGTTTGACAGAAGTGTGGAATGAAAATGTGGTATTTCATAAACTTTTTAAATCAAGCTCTTAAAGTAAGCTGCTAAAATTGATGGGCTCTATGGAATGACCATTAGTTGCTCCTAAGGTTGTCTTCTACTTTTTGTGGGTGGCAGTGCAATTAGCTAGCTACTTATATAAATTATGTTCTCACTTCCTGGCCAGTGTTCCCTTCAAAGATTAATGAATATTGCTCATGCTTATGTCAGTTTATCATTATAACATTCAAAACAAAACTCAAAATAGATGTTCCTTGTATGTATCCCCATTCCATTAGATTCTAGGAGAAGCAAGCAGTAGAGATAAGGGAAAAAAAAAGAACTAAAAAAAGAAAGGAAAAAAAAAAAGAAAATTTAAGGAATTTCTTTGAGGCTAAAGGAGAAAACGTTCAATAGGCAAAGACTAATATTGACTAAAGAACAAGACTGTTTGGGTATTTTAGACTTGGAGGCACACTATAAGGCCACATAACACAGATTACTACATTTGATTCAGGTAACTGAATATATGCCCAAATGCAAACATACGATAGATGTAATGCCCACAAGTTAACAGGATCAAATATGGGCATTTGAGCAAATTTAGGAAAAGAATGTAAACAGTATTATGTTATTATTATTATGTAATACATATATGTATTAAGCAAGACTTCTGTTAATGGCAGAACACCGACTAGACCTGGCACAAGCACAACTAGGTCAGAGAATAACTTTTTTTTTTTTTTGAGGCTTCAGCCTATGTGAAAGGATAACAACTCATTTGTGTCATAGAGATTGCTGGGAAGATAATGAATGCCTCCGAGGCACAAAAAAGTACAGCAAGTGAGGACAGACAAAACAAAAGTGCTTCCAAATTCATAGAGGTACTCTGAAGAAAAGAGCAGGGCACTAGGGATGGTAGAACCTGCTGAGGATACGGAATATGTGGGGAAAGTAACTTTTGGAAAAACTGTCGCATACTAAAAAGAAGTTAGGACAACAATGTGGCAAAAACTGAGGTAAGGCTGCAAGATGTGGAATCAACCTTCACCCAGCACTTTGATGTGAACACTGAGGTACAGAAAGATACAAAAGCAAGTGAACATTTATGTCAAGGACAATCAAATCAAAATAAGTAGCAAGATATGAAAATAGTGGATTTAAAAGACTGGGTGCAGAAAGAACTTAGGAGTGGCGGGCATACTGAAGGAGAAGTACATTGTGGAATCTGTTTGTTCTCTGCTGATGGAATGGTCAAGCTTTAAAAAAAGGTCCTCCTTATCAGGAGCGCAAATCACCTGAATGCAACAGGGACAAGTAGCTGGGAAAAGGAAGCCAAGGCAAACAATACTCTAGTTTGTTACATACAGTTTGAAGGAGAGAGTGAACTAAAAACTGCTGCAATCAAGAAACAGACTGTAATGAGGGGATAAATGAATCTTTGTAGAACAGGACTTGAGTAGGGAAACACAGAAGAGGAAAAGTTTTGTTCTGGCTATTTGACAATGTGCAGCAAAATAAGTTTTGCACTATATATCCCACATACTTTAAGACATATTATCCACACTGAATAAAACTTATTTAGATATTGGGCAAGTGTTAAATGAGCTCAGGGCACAGGAGAGTGCAAACTCCAAGACAACAGGTACCACAGGTAATGTGCAACACTGACTTACAACCAATAACTGTGGTAGCCGTGAAAAATTCCAATCTTTCCCATTATTTAAGCAATACAAACTGCAAAAGGACAAAATACTGGATTTGGGGAAAGTACAGTTATACAAGTAAACTTACCATAACAGTAGATGTTTTACCACTGCTTCAGTAGCCTTAGATATATGGGTTATATTCTGCTAAGGATATAACAGCTGGCCAGCTTCCAAAGCTTCAGGGCACCTTCCATGCACCCAAACTCAGGCAGCTCTAGCTGAGCTGACTAAAAGACATGTTAGGGCGCAAAGCCCTTCAGAGCTTTTCTGCTAACAGAGACAGGGAGGCCGAACCTAGAAAGGACAAAGCTAGGAACAACAAAAAAGAAATGTCCACGCCCTGGCATAAAAAAAACACGGCAACATTTCAGGGGGTTGGCAGGAGGCAGGGATGGTGGGAGGCAGTGGCCACTGCAGTAGTGACCTTTCAAACCTCTACTGTTAACGATAAGTTCCCTTACACAACTGCACTGTGTTCATCATATTAATCACTGCTGCAGTAGCCTTAGCTATAGCAGTAGATTACCCTACCTAACTTCATTTAGGGAGGTGGACTGGGAGGAGTCCCTGGAGAACGTCCCTAACAAAACCTGATCTAGACCTAAAAAAAGAAATCAAACTTTCAGTGCTTTGTAAAGTATGTACAGAGGACTAAGTAGCAGCTTCTAGAAAGTACAGTTGTGTACCTACCATAAATGTAGATGTTAGAGTGTATTCACTGTTGCAGTCATTACACTTGGGTTATCCTGCTGGCAGGCGACCTGCAGTTGGCCCGAGTTCCAAAGTCTTGGTCTGGCATCGGTTGCGGTCACCTCTTCCTTGACGTCAGTGCGCCAGGGGTATAAAAGTAGCAACCAATGCCATTTTCTTCAGTTTTTCTTGCCCCAGATGTCAGGTGCCCCCAGACAGGAAGGCTGAAAAAATGCAAATATGCCAAAAAACATGCATATGTTACTATAAACATTTCCTTCATCTACAAGCAAATGCATCACATAGGTTGTATAGACTTGAAAAGTCCCAGCAAAGAAAAGGGGGGATGGTGGGTGGGTAACCTGGACTGCAACAGTGAATACATTCGAACATCTACATTTATGGTAGGTACACAACTGTACTATTTCATCGGGTTTCACTGTTGCAGTCATTACACTTGGGTAGAATCCCAAAGCTGAGGTTGGGTGGCTGGGTCTAAATTGGATTTGGCGAGGCTAACAAGCCCTGCAGAACTGCAGTGGCAAAGCCTGCTCTGGATTTGGAGTAGAGAGGCAAGTGGTAGTGCTTGGTGAAAGTGTGCACTGAGCTCCAGGTTGCAGCTTCTAATATGTCTTTGGTAGGTACTCCTCTGAGGAAAGCTGCTGAAGTGACTACTGCTCTGGTAGAATGAGGCCTAATGCCCTTAGGCACAGATTTGCCACATTGTGCATAACAGAAGCGGATGCAGTGTCCTATCCATTTGGAGATTTTCTGCTTTGTAATAGGCTTTCCTTGTGATCCTGCTGCATATGCTACAAACAGTTGCTCAGTTTTTCTGAAAGCTTTTGTTTTGTCCAAGTAGAATCGTAACTGCCGGTGTATATCCAAAGCGTGCAGAAGTCTTTCCCCTTTATTCTGTGGATTTGGGTAAAAAGTAGGTAAATGAATGGTTTGGTTTAAGGCCACATTGGAGATCACTTTTGGCATGAATGTTGGGTTTGTCCTAAGAGAAACCCTGTCCTGATGAAAAATGAGGAAAGGTTCCACAGCCATCAATGCCTGTAACTCTGAGACTCTTCTTGCTGAAGTTATTGCTAGGAGCAGAGCAGTTTTCCAAAACAAAAATTTTAGATCAGCTGTGCTGGCTGGTTCAAATGGAGGTAGTGTTAGTTTTTCTAAAACAAAATTGAGGTCCCAAGTAGGTACTGGTGCTCTCCTAGGGGGTCTTATATTTTTTGCCCCTTTGAGGTACTGTCGTAGTACAGGATGTGAAAAAATAGGAGGATCCGTATAGTAAATGCGCTGAAATGGCAGAGGCATGGATTTTAATGGATGAAAAAGATAGGCCTTTGTCCAACATCTCATTTAGGTATTGCAAAATCTGAGGTATATTAGGGACAAGTGGTTCGAGCCCTTGTGCCTGGTTCCAAGCACAGAATCTCTTCCATTTTTCTGCATAAGATTTCCTAGTGCTGGGCCTCCTGGCTTCCAAAATAACATCCATAACAGCTTTAGAGAGAGGTGCAGTCTGAGTGGCTACATTATCTGCCATGCTGCCAGGTTTAAGGTTCTGAGTTGACTGTGCAGAATCCGATTCTTTTGTTGTGTCAGAAGATGAGGGATTTGAGGTAGAGGCCAAGGTGGACCTTGGAACAAACTCTTTAGGACTGGGTACCAATGTTGGCGTGGCCAGTCTGGTGCAATCAGGATAATTTTTGGTCTCTCTTGTCTGACTTTTAGAAGCACCTTGGTGAGAAGAGGCATTGGAGGGAAGGCATAGACTGTCAGGTCTTTCCAGCTGAATGATAGAGCATCCACTTTTCATGCTTGAGAGTGATAAGTCCTTGTGCAAAATTTCTGTATTTCGTAATTGTGATGGGAGGCAAAAAGATCTATGTCTGGGCGTCCCCATTTCCTTATTATCATGTTGAACACTTGTGGATTTAGCTTCCATTCGTGAGGATACATTAGATTTCTGCTTGGTTCGTCTACCAGTGTATTTTTTCTTTCTGGCAGGAATTGTGCTTGCAGATGTACCTGGTAGGTCAGTGCTGTGTTCCACAAAGTCATGGCTCATCTGCATAGGGGTAGGAATGTGTACCCCCTTGCTTATGTACCACATAACTGTGGTATTGTCTTTATTAATAGTTGCCCTGGATCTATTAGGCCCTTGAAGGCTGTCAGGGTATTCTGTACAGCTAGCATCTCTTTTTGATTGATGTGAAGATGCATTTGTTCCTTGGGCCATGTGCCCTGAATACATTTTCCTGCCATATGTGCTCCCCAGGCATAATCCGATGCATCCGTTGTTATTGTCTGCCTGGCTGTAGGTAAGGTGAAAGGCTGTCCCTTGTTGTGGTGACAGGCCTGGGACCACCATCGAAACTCCTGCTGTATGCAGGGAATCAAGGTTATGACTGTCTCTAGGCAGTGACAATGCTGAGTCTAAACACTTTTTAGATACCACTGCAGTTTCCTCATATGCAGTTTTGCATATTGAATTAGTAGAATGCAGGATGCCATGAAACCCAGGGCCTGCAGAATTGTTCTTGCAGGGAGCTGGGTCTTTGTTGCCATCATTTGAAAGTAATGAGTCAGTTGCTTTTGTTTGTATGGCGTGAGATAAGCCATCTGGGCAGTTGTATTTTAGCTTGCACCCAGGAATATTATCTCTTGAGAGGGCACTAGTTTTGATTTCTTTTCGTTTACTGTGTACCCTAGGCAAATTAGCAATCTTTTTACAAACGCCAGGTGCTTTAGAAGAATGTCTTTGCTCTCTGCTTAAATAAGGCAGTCGTCCAAGTGGGGATATATTTGAATTCCTTTTTGTCTGCAAAATGCAATTACGGGTGCCAGGCATTTTGTGAAGACCCTTGGCGCAGTAGATAAGCCAAAGGGCAGTGCAGAGAATTGGTAATGCATTGAGCCTGCAATAAATCTGAAGTATCTTCTGCACGATTGTCTGATTGGGACGTGCAGGTATGCCTCCTTGAGGTCCAAAGTTACTAGCCAAGCCTCCGTGCCCAGCATGGGCAGAAGTCGTTGTAGTGTTAGCATTTTAAATTTTGGAACATCCAGGAAAGTATTTAGGATTGACAGGTCCAGTATTGGTCTCCAGGCTTGGTCTTTTCTGGGTACTAAGAAAAGTCTTGAGTAAAATCCTTGCCCCTGTTCTTTTTGGGGAACTTTTTGAATAGCTCCCATATTCATAAGAGCCACAATCTGTTTTTGTGCCTCTGCCCATTGGTTTTGTGGCAGGTTTGACATACTTTTTGGTTTTGGAAGTGGAATCTGTGCCCCTGAGAAACAATATTCAGTACCCATTGGTCTTGGGTGATCATGTACCATTTTTTTAAGAAAAGTGCTAGCTTGCCCCCTAGAGGTGCTGTCAACTGGTAAGAGCTTGGCATTTGCAGAGGGAAGTCATTGTAACTGCTTCCTATAAGGTTGCGATTTGTCTTCTCCTCCTTTGGGGGCTGAAGCACCCAATTGTTTAGGTCTGTAGGAGCCTTGGGGCTGAGATCTGCCTCTTGGGCATCTGTATCTGCCTCTTTGTGGCCTGTCTGACACTGGAAAGGACCAGTTTTTTGAAGGCCAGTTTCTGCTAAATCTAGGTGGTTGAACCTGTAAGAAATCTTTCACTGTTTGCATTGACTTTGCTTTATCCTCCATTTTCTTTAACACCTCTTCTGCCTTAACACAAAACAAAGTATCATGCTGTAATAGAGCATCCAATAATTTTACTTTAACATGGTCAGGTAAACTTTGTTCTTTCAACCAAGCATGTCTTCGAATAACATAGTCTGTAACTGCGGCTCTACAAGAAGCCTCTAATGAATCTAAACCACATTGCAGAGTATGCTTTCCCACTTGTTCAACTGCATGCAATAAATCCTGCATTTCTTTACTGTCAGTACTTTCTATATTTGTACCCATTTTCTGCTTTAACAATGACATGAGGTACTGCTGATATTTAAGCATGTGAAGCTGACAGTTTAAAGCTCTTACAGGTAAAGTAGCAGAAGTGCAAACTGTTTTCCCCCATCTGTCCAGAGCTCTGGAATCCCTATCAGAGGGGACAGGATTTTTGGCAGTGGAAGCCTTAACCCCTTTAGGACCCTGAGAAATTGTTTCTGGGTCTGCAGCGGGGGTTTTGTAAAGAAATTTATGAGAGTCAGGGACCCTGTAGTACCTGTCTGGCTTTACTGGTGCAGGGGGTAAAGAGTCAGGAGACAGACTGGATTCAGAAAAAACATCATCTACAATATCAAGCACAGGGGGGATAGCCAGGGGCCTGTGCTGAGGCAATAAAAGGAAATCTCTGAGCCTTTTCTTGGATTCTGAGTAATCTTGGCTCTCCCAATGGAAATGCTCCCTCATGGTGTGCAGGGTTTCCCCAAAAGAATAATCCTCAGGCGGTGAGGCTGAAGGAATGGACTCTTCAGCATCAGAGTCCTCATAGGGAGGGAGAGAATAGCCCTCATCAGAAGAATCAGAGGAAATGGAAACCTGATCAGAGGAATCATAATCTGTGTCTTGCCTAGGCCTTTTGTCAGGAGGGGGATGGGAGCCCCTGATTAAAGTAATAAGGTCTTCTGCCATTTTAAGCATTTGTTTCTTTGGCATGGATGACTGTTCTGGAGAATGCTGCACTTGTTTCCTTGTCTTTAATGGTGTTTCTGACTTTGCCATTGCTGCTGTAGAAGCCTTAATTGTAAGCTGTCAAGGTCTGAAAACACCCTCAGAAGCCAGTGCCTGCTCAGCGGCTCCAGACCCATCTAAGGGTATAGTTTCCGTAAGCCCAATACCTTGAGTTTCCACAGGCCTCGGTGTCTCCACGTGGCTGTCGGTTACGGCCTGTGGCTCTGAGGTAGCGGGTGTCAGGGGCCGCGAAAGCGCCTCACTGAGAATCGACGACTGGCCTAGAAGAGGCATCGTCGTTGGTTTTGGACCTCGGATGCCTGTCTTTTTATTTGTCTTTGTGTTTTTTATACATTCCGGTCGTCGGTTGTTCCAATGGCATTACATAATTAAATCTTCGTCCAAAATAATGCAAGGCAAAATCAAACCGACGTTTAATAGTGCGTTTATTGAATCTAGCACAAAACCGACAACTAGTAATGTCGTGGTCAGGGCCTAGGCAAGGAATACAGTAAGAGTGAAAGTCCTTATGAGGTATTTGCTTCCTACAAGAAATACAATTATTAACTTTTACTGACATCGGTCTGGAGCAAGAAAAAGTTTCCCCAATGGGGTACTTAGCTTTATTGAAGACTTCGGTTCTGAAATTCAATTTTGAAAATCTCAGGAGTCGGCCGACCGGCACTTGCAAACTGCTTTTGCTTCGGGCACCGCACGGCAAGAAAGACTGAAGAAAATGGCGTCGGTTGCTACTTTTATACCCCTGGCGCACTGACGTCAGGGAAGAGGCGATAGCAACCGACGCTGGACCAAGACTTTGGAACTCGGGCTGACTGCGGGTCGCTTGCCAGCAGGATAACCCAAGTGTAATGACTGCAACAGTGAAACACGATGAACATCATTTCTAGAATCCAAGCCTTTCTAAAAAGCTACAGATGAAGCCAAAGCTCAGGTATTGTAGGCCTTGACCATGCCTGGAATAGTTTTGTTATGGTGAGTACAGCAAAAGTTAATAGCCTTAGACAACTATTTACAAATAGTATGTTTTGACACAGTTTGACACTTCCTCTTACACTCACAACAGAACAATTGTTTTGAAGTTCTGAAACATTTAGTTATATCGAGATAGCACCCGAGTTGTCCGAGGACATCCAATGTATGGAGTATTCCTTTCTCCCTTACTTTTAGGTTTAGGAAAGAAAACACAGAGATGGAGAGTTTGGCTTAAAGTAAACTCGGACACCATTTCAGGCATAAAAAGATTATTTCTCAAAGAAACTCTGTCCCTATGGAAAATCAGACAAGGTTGGCTCACAATAAGAGTGGGCAACACAGACACCCAAGTTGTAGAGATCAGTAAAATTGTTTTCCATGTTAAGAACTTCAAATCAGTCAGGTTAGCTGGTTCAGGTGGAGTAAATGTTAGCTTCTCTAACAAAAAATTAAGATCTTAGGGAGCCATCAGTTTTCTTGGAGGCGACTTATGCAAAAATCTTTCAAAAAAATTTTGACATGAGATTGCATTGAAAGAAGAGGATCCATGGGAGATGCATTGACAGAAGAAGATCCATGGGAGACATGCTGAAATGGCCGATAAATGAACCTTGACAGAGAAATAAGGAAGGTCATAAGATAGTAAAAACACACAAATATTGTGAAACCAGAGAACAACTAGCTCTGAACTGGTGCTGAGTATGTTATTAGCCTAACTAAAAAATCTTTTCCAAATGCTAATATACGATTTTCTAGAAGCAGGCTTTCTTGCCTCCATTAGTACCTGTTGCATGTCCTTGGTAAACAAGTCCCTGAAAGGAATTAATACTCCATCAACATGCAGTCAACTGAAGTTGACTGATGTCAGGGTGTATCAAACACTGCTGTTTTTATGTCAGTAGATCCAGTCTGTGAGGTAGCTTGTGGTAATTGCCCTTGGCCGTTTTCAAAAGAGGGGAGAAACCATGGGTGCCTGGGCCAGAACAGAGTCATCACAGTGATATTGGGGGATTTCTTCTGAATCTTGAGAAGTGTCCTAGACATCAGTGGAAGGGATGAAAAAGCATACAGGAACATTCCTATCCAAGGAAAAGGAAAGGCATCTGTTTTCCAGGCCTTCTTGCATGGAGTCCTGGAACAGAATCTTGCCAGATGAGTGTTCAGAGAGAAGGTAGAGAGACCTGCTTGAATCGTGGAAGACTCCCTGATCTAGTTTCCATACATGAGGGTCAACCCTGCTCGTACTCAACTTGACTGCCACACAATTTTGCTCTGACAGAATGTAGAATACCTGTAGAGTGAGAATGTACTGTGAAGCTATACCCCAAGCTAACATGGCTAGTCTGCAAAGGGAGTAAAACTTGGTTTTCCACTGCTTGTTGATGTACCACATATGACTGTGATATTGTCTGTAACCACCTGAGGAGGTTCCAGGGGCCAAAGACTGTTTGGACAGTTGATTGCCTTGATCAGGGGAGGCATCTCCTTGTTATCTATGTGCTTATGCCAGTCCTTGGTGTCCCATGCCACCTCTGTACTTTTATCCCTCTTGAACCAGGTCCCCAAGCAAAAAGGCTTTGGAGGAGGGAGGGAGAAGGGAAGACCTGAATTTAAGGATATCTGTTGTCTCCACCAAATGATTTATCTTCTGACAAACCCCAGCATTGAAAAGATAAAGGATGCTGATGCATGGACCAAAGAGATTTCAGATACCACTCTCAGGTGGAGTCTTACCAGGGGTATCATGAGAATCACAAATGCCATAAGACCAAAAATCCTGAGGTATTCCCTCACAGTGACTGAAGTCTGCATGGAAGACCTTAGAAATAGATCTAAATATAGATCTATTTTTTTCCTGTAGAAGAAAAGCTCTTTGAACTGAGGTGTCTAGTTGGAATCCGAAGAACACAATCCTGTGTGAAGGAGTCAAAAAAAACCTTTGAATGTTCTCTTGGCATCCAAACTTGTGTAAGAGATCTCTCATCCAAGAAAGGAATTCCTGACACTCGACTCTGCAAAGATAAGTAAGTTGTCTAAATATGAAAAATGTGGATATACGTTGCAGCCTGCAATGAGCTATAACTGGAGTCAGACACTTTGTCAACACTCCTAATGCAGTGGATAGTCCAAAGGGTAAGAACTGATAATGTGATTCAGACATATGCAACCCTAAGAAAGGTTTGAAGTCTGGATGAACAGGGATGTGATGAGCATCTTTTAAGTCTAGTGTTACCAGGAAACTTGAAAGAGAAAGAAAAGGTAACAGGTTGTGAAGTGACATCACTGTGAATTTGGGCACTATCACAAACAGGTTTAGGAAAGAAAGATTCCGAACTGGTCCCCAAGCATTTTACTTCTTTCGCACATCCTTGAATAAGAATCCTTCCCCAGCTGAGAGAGAGGAACTGGTTCCATCACTCCTTGGAACAACATGTGATGAAGAATCTGTGGAAATGAGAGTCTGATCTGGAAAGATGAGGAATGACCCCCTGGAAAGGAGGAATGTTCTCTCACTGCCACATTTAACATTGATGAATGATTTTCAGAACCGATCTGCCTGAAACTATCTGTTTCCAAAGATAAAAAAATTAGGTTCAGACTGTGGGAAGTGGTAACAAAGTCTGTTGAAAAGTCTTTCAAACTTGTTGAATTTTCCTTGGTTTGGGGAGGTTTGAGACTTCATTTTGGAATCTCTTTGCCATTTCTTAAACTTTTCTTATCCTGTAATTTACTTAAATTGTTTATTATTTTTGCTAAAATTGGAGGAGAAGATGGAAAAGGAGGTATGTCTTAAGAGAGTTCCTGGATCAGCTTACCCCTTTCATCACACTTTTTCATTACCTCTGAAGCACAAGGCAAAACACTAAATTTCTATCCAAGGGTGAATTTAAAACCTCATTTTTAATCATCAGGGAGGCTCTGAAAATGCATCCATGCAAACTTCCTCAAAACAGTGCCAATAGCCATAGCCCTGGAAGAAGTATCAACAGTCATATACACACACTGTAAACATGAGTAATGACCTGTGCAACAGAAGAAACTAAGTTATCTAAAGCAGATTTTTTTTCACAAGAAGTAACTGCAGATAAAACATTCCTCATAATTTCACAATTAGAACAAACATATGAACCTGATGATACAAAATTCTGAAAAAACAAAGCTGCAGAAGTATATACTTTCCCCCCATTCCTATCAATTTTCATATCCTCACAAGAAAGAATAGAACTGGAATTAACTAGGTGCTTAGTAACAGTGGGATCAACTAGAGCTACAGCTGCTGGGCAGGTTTGGGAATAGTGAATTAAAAATTAAACGACTGAGAAAGTTTTCACATTTTATTTACCTTTTTAGAGACAGCTGGAACATATCCTCTAAAGCAGGAAGAAAAGGTGTAGAATTTGGAGAAAAAACTTCTGTAACAACTAATAGTATTTTCTGAGAGACCGAGAAACCTCAGCGTTCTCCCACTGAAAACACTGGCACATTCTAGCAATTTTGGGGCAAGTACAACAAAAGTATGACTGATACTAAAAGGCAACTTTGGAAGTTAGAATCTACTTTAATTTTGAAGCTTAACACTTTAATTCCGTATGGAATGAATCAAGAATGTCATTGGAAATGTTTTATTTAATTAATTTAAGTCTGTGATTGGTTAATTGTTTGTAATCATGTTATTTAAAGAGAGAATATGTGCAGTAGGGATATACTCTGCAAAGGCTGAAGAGCCAAGGCGCTTCAGGAATCTGCATTTTATGCTCTGTATTTGCTGCTGACCAGATTTTATTGGAACCAGTGTATGCTTATTTTACCTGTTTTGTGAGACTATACTGTAGATCTACTACTGGATTGGACTACAATTTTAATAAAATATAAAGGTAATCACTGGTTTCTTTCTTTGTGTCGTGGTGAGACATTCTAGCAATAGTCTCAGACAAACACAAACCACCATAAGAATCATAAACTGAGCACTCCTCTGAATCTGAGTCAGAAATCTGAGAAAAATATGGCATCTATCCTCATGTCTTTTTGTTCAGATTCAGAATCTTGAATTTACTGAGGAAAAGATGTATTCCTCTTTCTTTTACCAGAAAGAAGATCAACAGTCCGAATTAAACCCTGAGCCAGACCAACTAAACTACTGTTATCCAAAGAAATGTAAGGAGGAGCAGATACATGCTTGGTTTTCTATTTCTTTTAGACAGAAAAAAATGAGGCCAGCTGGATTACTAATGGCAGCAGCAGCTTCCACGGGGATGGAGACAGTATTTTGACACAGTAAGGGAAGCCTTCCATATTCTGTCTCCCAGGACTGACAGTTTCTCCACAGAAAAAAAATGTATGTTAGAGTCTCGTGAAACACAACACTCGTAAGTTCCAAAATTACTTTCCTGAAGACATGATAAAAACAGCAACACAAACAAGAAAACTGATATTTTTCCCCAAAGGGTACTTAATCTGCCCAGCAAAGGATACACAGAAGCTGACCGTGGATCCTAGAAAGCCTCGGAGGAGCATACTCTTCAGTACTAGAGGCTATGCTACTCATTTGGTGGTAAATATTTATGGCCTGAAGAGTAGTGGACAAATGAATGTATTAAAAGATGGCTCAGTAAAATGTCCCATGGCATAGTGACTACCCTAAGAGTGGAATTTCTGTTTATAAATCGTCCTAGAAGGGTGATCAAATAAATATGTAAAAACAATGTACTAGGTGAAGGTGAAACATGTATATAGTTTCAATATAGCTGTTATGGTTAGCTTAAGCATCAACAATTGCTTTATTAAAAGTGGAAATATAAATAATGCTAAAGAAGGTAAAAGATTAAACCTGGAAATGCAAGACATACAAAAGGAAATGGTGTGTCTGGTCAGAGATGATTAGAAACATGTTAAGTATCATCAGTATTAGGTCAGGGAAATAAGATGAGTGCCACTAGTCATCAGGACACTGTCTTTACTGTCATTTAGAGATAAGATTGTTATTTTGCTCCATTAAATATATGATTTAAGCTACGGCAGAATCAATATCGCATGTTAAATGAAAACAGCCACGAACTGTTTAGACATTACTTTTAGTTAATTTATATTATTGTTAATAAGGTTTGTGAAATTCACGGTGCAACAATTTTTCCTAGATTTGTTGGCTGATGGAAATTTGTGAGATTAATAAAACCGTGTTCAGAAAAAAACAAACAAAAAAAACACCATGCGCCTCTTTATGTTAAAGAAAGTTAGACCTTGGAAAATCAGACCATCAACAAAAGCTTATACTATACGTAGTAATAAGAAAGACACAAAAGAAAATGTAATGAGTATTTGGAGAACACAGAACAAAAATTAAAAATTTTAGGAGCACATGATAAACGGATATGAGGTAATAAAATGGAATTAAGCTAGAGAAATTTTACATTATTGAGCACCTATCTACCTTGTGCACATTGGTCTTATGACAGAATTCAAGGAGAATACACACAGAGGGTGGACAGTAAGTTTGCTAAACTACTTACAGTAGATTTTATAACTAAGGCCAGAACAGAAATGGCAAATTGGAAAACAGCAAATAAGTAACACACAAGGAAATAGTAGATTTGCAAAGGCAATACAGTACAAAAGTTAAAAAAAATAGCATGGAGTGAATGATACAGATGCTCATATGAGGGAAATGTGTCTTAATCCTTGATAGGCAACTAAATTAAGAACATTTAGAAATTTTGCATGAAAATGTTTACATAAATATTTCTATACACTTGTGGCTTGAAAACATGCTCCCATGGACAAGAGGCACACAGAGTACATATTTTAGGAATGTACAGAGTTGCTTCAGTGAAAAAATTACTTGAAGAATTTGCCAAGTCATATATGTAAAAGAGAATTTAACCTTAGTATAGAGATGTTTTTGTTGAGTTGTGTAAAATAACATGTACTAATAAGGTGAACATGTTGCTAACTTTAATGCTGACAGTTCCTTTGAAAGCTATAATTAGAAAATGGAAAAAAGTACAGTTGTGCGCACTTACCATAAATGTAGATGTTCAAGTGTATTTACTGTTGCAGTCATCACACTTGGGTTATCTGCCTGCAAGTAGCCCTCATTCGGCCCGAATACCAGAGACTTAGTATTTCTGTGTTGGTTGCTGTCACTCCAGGACTGACGTCAGGTCGTCAGGGGTATAAAAACAGGCAGCAGACGCCATTGCATCAGTTTTTCTTGCCCCAAATGTCAGGAGCCCCCCCCCAAAGCTATGGTGGGAAAATCACCACCAATAAAAAGCAAATACCAATACCCCTGTAAGGGGTGAGTAATATACACAGAGAGAAAAGAGAGAGAAAGAGAAGAGGACTTGAGGGAGGGAAACCAGGACTGCAACAGTGAGTACACTCAAACATCTACATTTATGGTAAGTGTACACAGCTGTACTATGTTCTTCGTGTTTCACTGTTGCAGTCATCACACTTGGGTTGATTCCCAAAGCTGAAGAAAGGGTGGAGGCAGTCAAGAAGAGTTTGGGCTGGCTAGTATGCCCTGCAGGACTGCTGTTGCAAAGCCCGCACTGGATTTGGAAAAGATAGGTAAGGTGGTAATGCTTGGTGAATGTGTGTCCAGCACTCCAGGTAGCAGCTTCCAGAATGTCCCTGATAGGGACTCCCCTGAGGAATGCTGTAGAGGTAGAAGTTGCCCTAGTGGAATGTGTTCTGACCCCCTGAGGGGTTGGTTTCCCATGGTGTTTGTAGCAGAAATGGATACAATGTGCTATCCATTTGGAAATTGTTTGTTTTGAAATGGCCTTGCCATCTGCCCCTGGTGCAAAACTGAGTTGTAACTGGTCAGATTTCTTGAATGGCTTAGTCCTATCCAGGTAGAATCTGAGCTGTCTGTGCACGTCCAAGGAGTGCAGGATCATTTCCCCTTTATTCTGAGGATTAGGGAAGAAGGTTGGCAAATGGATAGATTGGTTGAGAGCCACACTGGACACCACTTTAGGCATAAAGGAAGGATTAGTCCTGAGGGAGACCGTGTCAGCATGAAAAATAATGAAGGGTTCCACAGCCATAACTGCTTGTAGCTCAGACACTCTTCTCGCTAGAGTGATGGCCAGAAGCAAGGATGTTTTCCAAGAGAGGAATTTTAACTCTGCTGAAGCTGCAGGCTGAAATGGGGTGGTAGCGTGAGCTTTTCCAGTACAAAGTTAAGGTCCCAAGCAGGGGTGGGTGCTCACCTTGGTGGCCTTAAGTTGTTTGCCCCTCTCAGGAACTGTTTGATGAGAGGGTGAGAGAAGAGAGGTGGCTCAGTGTTGTAATAAGCCGAGATGGCAGAGGCATGGATCTTAATGGAGGAGAAGGATAGGCCTCTGTGGAGTAGATCTGCTAAGTAATCCAGGATCAGCGGTAGGGAGGGCAGTGCTGTGTCCTCTCCTTTAGACTGAATCCAGGAGCAATACTTTTCCAGTTATCAGCATAGGATTTCCTTGTACTGGGTCTTCTGACTTCAAGAATGACATCCAGCACCTGCTTGCCTAGGTTGGTCACTGGGGGGAGTATTCAAGGATTAAGCCAGGCTGCAAGATACAGGGTTTACAGCTGCGGATGCAAGATCTGTCACCCCTGCTGAGTGAGGAGGGTTGGGCTCTGGGGTAGGTGCCAGGGTGGCACCAGTGACAGGCTGCGCAGTAGTGGGTACCAGTGCTGGCATGGCCAGTCCGGGGCAATCAGGATTGTCCTTGGTCTGTCCTGTTTTATCTTGAGTAATATTCTTGAGAAGGGGCAGATGGGTAAATGCATAGATTGAGAGATTTTCCCACTGGAAGGTTAGGCATCCACTTTCCAGGCCCTGCTGTGAGGTGTCCTGGTGCAGAATTTGCTGAGCTGGTGATTGTAGGGGGAAGTCAAAGAGGCCCACCTCTGGGGTCCCCATTTCTGGATTAGAAGGCTGAAGGTGCTGAGCACTAATTGCCACTCGTGTGGGTCTAGGAGATTTCTGCTTAAGTCGTCTGCCAGTGAGTTTTGTTTGCCTGGCAGGAACTGAGCTTGCGGATGGACCTGTATGTCCAAGGCCGTGTTCCACAGGGCCATGGCTAGCTTGCAGAGTGGGTAAGAGTGAGTTCCCCCCTGCTTGTTGATGTACTACATAACTGTGGTGTTGTCTGTTTATATTAGCAGGGGTCCTGGTGAGAGTAAGGATGTGAAAGCTGTTAAGCGTGCTGAACCACTACCATCTCTTTTTGAGTGATGTGCAGGTGAATTTGACTTGGGCTCCAGTGGTCCTGAATGCACTTGTCATCCAGCTATGCCCCCCCAGGCATAGTCTAATGCGCCCGTGGTTAAGGTCTGGGCAGCATGGGGTTGAGTAAAGCGAAGTCCCTTGCTATGGTTGCATGCTGCTTCCCACCAAAGAAACTCTGTTCTTAGACAAGGTATGATTGGAATGACAGTTTCTAGGTCCTGAGAATGTTGCCACCAAAGACTTTTTTTGAAGTTTCCTCATATGCAGGTTGGAATATGGAATTAGTAGGATGCAAAAGACCATGAACCCTAGGGCCTGCAGGATTTTCCTTGCGGATAGCTGGGTTCTGGTGGCCATTTGAATGAAGTAATCTGTCAGACAGGCTTGTTTTTCTGGAGTAAGGAATGTCATCTGGGATGCTGTGTCCAAAGCTTGCTCCCAGGAATACAATCTTTTGAGTGGGGACTAGTTTTGATTTCTTTTCATTGGTAGTGTACCCCAAGGAGGTTAGAAGGTTCTCTACAAATGTCAGGTGCTGCAACAGCATTTCCTGACTGTCTGCCTGAATCAGGCAGTCATCCAAGTAGGGGTAAATTTGAATTTTCCTCTGTCTGCAGTAGGCAATGGCTGGAGCCATGCATTTTGTGAATACTCTGGGAGCAGTGGATAAGCCAAAGGGAAGTGCAGAGAACTGATAATGCATAGATCCTGCCCTAAAACGTTAAGTATTTCATGCATGAGTCCCTGAAAGGGATGCGCAGATAGGCTTCTTTTAGGTCTAGGGTGGCTAACCAGGCATCTTTGGCCAGCATAGGAAGAAGCTGCTGAAGGGTGAGCATTTTGAATTTTGGTACCACAAGGAAGGTGTTTAGAATGGAAAGATCTAGGATTGGGCACCAAATGCCCTCTTTTCTGGGTACCAGGAAAAGTCTGGAATAGAACCCTTGACCTATCTGTTCTGCAGGAACAGGCTGAATTGCCTTTATGGAGAGCAGGGATTGAACTTGGTTTTGTGCCTCTGACCACTGGTTTGGAGGAAGGTCTAGGAACCCTTTTGGGCTTGGCAGTGAGTGGAAGTAAAATTTGTACCCCTGGGATACAATGTTGAGGACCCATCAGTCTTTGGTGATGGAAGTCCAGTTTTTTGCATGATGGGCAAGTTTTCCTCCTAGGGGCATGAGCAGTTGGGCAGAGGTGAGGAGTGGAGTTGAGAAGTCATTGTGAATTCTTTCCATAAGGGGGTGGCTTAGCACTCCTTGTTTTTGAAGTGGAGGCACTCAATTGCTTAAATCTCTGCATACCCTGAGACTGTAGTTTGGGGGGGGAGGGTCCGTTTCCCCTGGGTCTAGTTTGACATGGCCTTGAGGGGGCTGGTAAGGACCAGTACTTCGAGGGGCAATGCCTACTGAATCTAGGAGGCTGTACTTGCAAGAAATCTTTAACTGTCTGCATAGATTTTGCTTTTTCTTCCATCTTTTTAAGAGCCTCTTCTGCTTTGGTGCCAAACAGATTGTCCTTGTTCAAAGGAGCGTCTAGTAATTTTGATTTGACAAAGTCTGGCAAGGTCTGCGACTTAAGTCAAGCATGCCTTCTCAGTACAGAACCAGTGACTGCTGCCTTGCAAGATGTTTCTAGGGCATCAAAGCCAAATTGCATAGTATGCTTGCTGACTTGGCTTGCAGAATGCATAAGCTCTTGTAATTCTTTATTTTCTGCACAGTCTGTAAAGATAGCTAATGTTTGCTTACGTTCCATAATATGTTGCTGGTACTTCAGCATGTGAAACTGATAATTCAATGCCCTAATGGTGAAAGTTGCAGAGGTGTATACTTTTTTACCCCATCTGTCTAAAGCTCTGGAATGCCTGTCCGAATGGGTGGTATTCTTAGCTGTAGTTGCTTTTATACCTTTAGGCCCCTGGGAGATGATCTCTGGGTCAGCAGTAGGATTTTTGAAAAGAAATTTGTGAGAGTCAGGAGCTCTGTAGTACCTGTCTGGTTTCCTAGGAGCAGGGGGTAAAAAGTAAGGAGTTAGGCTGGATCCCATAAAAAATCCAAAACATCCAGCACTGGGGGTATTGCTAAAGGTCTATGCTGTGGCAAATCTAAAAATTCTCTGAGACTCTTTTTGGACTGAGGATAGTTTTGGCATTCCCAGTGGAAATGCTCTCTTAAAGTATGCAGGGTTTCACCAAAAGAAAAATCCTCTGGTGGGGAAGCAGAGGGAATGGCCTCCTCTGCATCTGAATCCTCATAAGCAGATAAAGGCATGTCTTCATATTCAGAAACCTAAGAGTCATCGGACTCTTGGTCTGTTAAAGCTGCTGGGGACAAGTCCCTTTTTCTAACAGCAGTGGAAGGCTGGCTTCCCCTAATCAGAATAATCAGGTCTTCTGCCATTTTAAGCATTTGATGTTGTGGCAAGGAAGCAGGTGCTTCAGTTTGGGTCATCGTTTGTTTAGGCGCAGCTCATACTCTTGGCCTTAGAAACTCTGTAGTTTTAGACAACACTAAAGACGCAAAAGTAGTAGTCTGTTTGTGTCAAATATCGGTAGTGCAAAGAGTTTCCTCAGAAGCCAGTGCCTGCACAGCGGCTCCGGACCCATCCAAGGCAGAGACATCCGCAGGTTCTGTAGTCAAATAAGAGTCTTGTGCCATACCGCACTCCGAATGGGTCTCTGTAGTGGCCTGCAAATCCATCGAAGTGGGCATCACGGGCTGCGAAAGCGCCTCACTGAGTACTGGCGAACTGGCGACTAACTTAACGGAAACATCATTGGCAGTTTTGGACCTGTGCGGTCTGTCTCTGTCTTTATCCTTACGTTTTTCGGAAGATCGGTAGTCGGATGGGCTTACCGAAGCCATTTCGGAATATGGATCTCGAGAGCGAAAGTATTTAGTGACAATAAGGGCCAATGATGAATAGTTTGGGCGTTGAACAAAGCACAAAACCGACAGCGAGGTACGTCGTGGTCTGGGCCTAAACAGGTGATGCAGTAAGAATGGAAATGTCGGTGTGGTATTTGCTTTCCACAGGCGAACAATCGTTAACTTTATCTGACATTGGTTAGAGCACGAAAAAAGAATCCCCAATGGGGTACTTAGCTTTAGAAGACTTCAGGATGATTCAATTCGGAAACTCAGGTAGCGGCCGACTGGCACTCATGCGAACTGCTTCTGCTTTGGGCTCCTCGGCAAGAACGACTGATGTAATGGCCTTGGCTGCCTGTTTTTATACCCCTGACATCAGTCCTGGAGCGACAGCAACTGATGCAGAAATACTAAGTCTCTGGTATTCGGGGCGACTGAGGGCTACCTGCAGGCAGATATAACCCAAAAGTGTGATGACTGCAACAGTGAAACACGAAGAACATCAACAAAAATGAACGATCAATAAGAAGTAAAAATATGACTATAGAGATTAAAAATATTGAACTAAAAAGAAGTTATGGCTTACCATAACGTTCCATCTGAGTTGTTGATCTTCTTCCAGTCATCACTGATGGGTTCAGTTCAGAGCCCTCGGAACCAAGTCGGACTTATACCAAGCTCGCGTACACCAAAAGCTCTTGAGCTAAGCTGCTACACACAATGCCCTTCTCCCAGTTACCTCAGATCGAGTTTGTATGCAACATATAGAAAAAATAGAAAGACAGAGGCCATCTCTGCGCAGAAACCCTGAAACATCACAAGGACCCAGAAGATCCGCCAGGAGCCTTTGGTGGGGGACGGTGGAAGGGTGTGATGACTGAAAGAAGATTAACAACTCAGATGGAACATTATGGTAAGACATAACTTCTTTATCTGAAGTTGTTAATCTTCTTCCTAGTCATCACTGATGGGACAGAATCCCAAGCTACTTGGAGAACCTGGGTGGCCCTTATGGAAGAACATTCCTGAGAACCACTGAGACCAGATCCAGTTCGTAATGCTTGATGAAGGTATGGGATTTAGCCCAAATGGCTGCTGCACAGATGTCATCCATGGAAGGCAACAGAAGTTGCGATAGCCCTAGTTGAGTGAGCTTTAATTTGAGCAGGCTTAGATTAATTCGAAAGAGAATATGAGAAGGTAATGCAATCTCTAAGCCATTTTGATAAAGTAACTTTAGAAACAGCACACCCCATTCTAGGGCCAGAAAATGAAATGAAAAGTTTGTCCGACTTGCGAAAGGACTTAGTTCTGTCCAGGTAGAAACGTAGTTGTCTATGAACATCCAATGAATGCAGGCAGTATTCTCCCTTGTTTGAATAGTTTGTAAAAAATACAGGGAGCTCAATAGACTGGTTAATAGAGAAGTAGAAAACCACCTTGGGGAGAAAGGAGGGATTAGTCCAGAATGATACTCTGTCCATACGGGCTCTTGATGCACAATGCTTGTAACTCAGATATGCATCTGGATGATGTGACCGCCACCAAAAACAAAGACTTCCATGACAGGAATTTTAGATCACATGTCACAGCGGGCTCAAAGGGAGGTAGAGAGAGACTGAAGAACCCTGGAGAGATTCCATGCCTCCACAGGCTGCCTGATAGGAGGTCTGCTATAAGTCTTGCAAAGTCGGGTTGAAATAAGAGGAAAGTACAGTTTTGTACCTACCATAAATGTAGATGTCCGAACTGGATAGCATCTGCAGTCATAACAAGTGGGTTGTCCTGTCGTCAGGCAGCCCTGCAGTCGGCCGGATTCCAAAGTCGGGTCCGCTTCGCTGATGTCGCACTCCACCCGGCGTCATCTCTGCTGGTCTTCGGGTATAAAAGCATCAGCCGACGCCATTTTCCTCAGTGTTTCTTGCCCCAGATGCCAGTAGCCCTCTTGCAGGGTAAAATTTGGATAGATGCCAATGTTTCCAAATAGATAGAGGTAAACACAACAATAAGCATATATGTACATATATACAAACAAATACACCATAAAGACTCCCCAACAGCTAGCTATTAGGAGGGTAAACACCCTAGGAGTACCACAGAGGGGAAGGAGGGAGGGTAATCCTGACTGCAGATGCTATCCAGTTCGACATCTACATTTATGGTAGGTACAAAACTGTACTATGTCCTTCATGGATGCATCTGCAGTCATAACAAGTGGGTAGAATACCATAGCCAACTAGGGAGGAGGATAAAGGTAGATTATGGTGTGTTTAAGATCCCTTGCAGTACAGCAGTGGCAAACCCTGCTCGGGATCTGGAATAAAGAGGCAAATTATAATGCTTGGCAAATGTATGCACGGAGGTCCAAGTAGCCGCCTCAATAATGTCTTTGGTTGCCACTCCTCGTAAGAAGGCTGTGGTAGTGGCTGTTGCCCTTGTAGAATGAGGTCTTATGTTCTGTGGAATTGGTTTTCCATGGAAGGAGTAACAGTATCGTATGCAATTTCCTATCCATTTGGAGATTGTCTGTTTGGAAATAGCTTTTCCTTCCCTTCCAGTTGCATAGGCTACAAAAGTTGGTCAGTCTTTCTGCTATTTTTGTTCTGTCCAAGTAGTAGCGTAGCTGTCTATGTACATCCAAGGTATGCAGTATTCTTTCCCCTCTGTTTTGTGGGTTGGGAAAGAAGGAAGGAAGGTGGATTGCCTGGTTTAAAGATACTCTGGATACCACCTTAGGCATAAATGTAGGATTAGTCCTCAAGGACACTCTATCTTGGTGGAAGATTAGGAAGGGTTGCACTGCCATTAAGGCCTGTAGTTCTGAAACCCTCCTTGCTGAAGTAATTGCCAGTAGGAAAGCAGTTTTCCATGACAGGTGTTGTAGGTCTGCTGTTGCTGCTGGTTCAAAGGGTGCTAGTGTCAACTTTTCTAGCACAAAGTTTAAGTCCCAAGCTGGTAATGGTGGTTTCCTGGGAGGTTTTACATTCTTGATTCCTCTGAGGAACTGCCTGAGCAAAGGGTGTGAAAAACAGGAGGATCAAAGCTGTATTCTGCTGAAATAGCTGATGCATGTATCTTGATGGAGGAGTAGGACAGGCCTGAATGAAGAAGTTCGCCAGATACTCTAGAATGTTAGGCATATCTATGTTTGACACATCTTTTCCTCTTTCGGTACTCCAAATGACAAACCTTTTCCATTTTCCAGCGTAGTTCTTTCTTGTTGAAGGTCTGCGTGCTTCAAGAATAATGTCTTTAACTCTTTGGGAAAGTTCTGGATTAGCTGCTGCTATGTGATGTTCCATGCAGTCAGTTGCAGCGTTTTTAGGTTTGGATGTATGATGCTGTAGTTGTTCTGAGTTAACATCAAAGGCATCAGGGTATTGGCCACATGTTGTTCGAGACATGCTCTTCAGTAGTGGATACCAGTGTTGTCTTGGCCAGTTTGGGGCTATCAGGATTATCCTTGGATGTTCTTCCTTGATCTTTAGTAGTACCTTGTGTATCAGAGGAAGAGGAGGAAATGCATATGCTGTTAGGCCTTTCCAGTTGAAGGAGAGTGAGTCCACTTTCCATGCTAGTGGGTGGAATGTCCTCGTGCAGAATTTTTCGAGCTGGTGATTGAGAGGTGATGCGAATAGGTCTATCTGTGGCATTCCCATTTCTTTGAGATGGTCTTGAAGATGTCCGGTGCAGCTTCCATTCGTGGGCATCCGGGTGGTTCTGCTTAGTATGTCTGCTAGAGTATTGTCTTTCCCGGTACAAATATTGCCTGTAACTGAATGTTGTAGCTGAGTGCCAGGGTCCACAGCTCCAAGGTCATTCTGCATAGGGGTATGAATGAGTGCCTCCCTGTTTGTTGATGTACCACATGACTGTGGTGTTGTCTGTCCTTATCATCAACTGGCCCTCTTTGAGGAAAGGTTTGAACTTTTGGATTGCCAGTTTTACTGCCAGCATTTCTTTTAGATTGATGTGCAGGTGAATTTGATCCTGTGTCCACAATCCTTGCACGCATTTGTCCAGCATGTGGGCCCCCATCCTAGATCTGAAGCGTCTGTTGTGATGGTCTGGCTTGGTTGACATCTGCGGAAGGGCAGGCCTGGGTTTGACTGGCATGCCTGAGCCCACCATAGGAACTCCTGTTTTAAGCATGGAATTAGTGGGATTTCTGTTTCTAGACTGTGTCTGTGTTGGGACCATAAATTCTTTAGGTACCACTGTAGTTTTCTCATATGTAGTCTGGCAAATGGGACCAAGATTATGCATGATGCCATGAAGCCCAAGGCCTGTAGAAATTTTCTTGCTGTTAACTTGTTCAGTTTTGTTAGTGCCAAGAAGTAAAGAGGAAGTTCTTTTGTTTTTCTGTAGTCAGGAATGCCATTTGTTGTACTGTGTCCAATTCCGCGCCCAAGAATGTCCTTGTTTGGGATGGTATCAGCCTTGACTTTTGTAAATTGACTGTGTATCCCAGTCCTTGTAGCAAGTAAATGACCCTTTGTAAATCTGTTGTCAGCTTGCTTTTGTTGTCCCCTTGTAGCAGGCAGTCGTCCAGGTATGGGTAAATTTGAATCGCCTGTAGTCTGCAATGGGCGATTACTGATGCCAGGCATTTTGTGAATACTCTGGGCGCAGTAGATAAGCCAAAGGGCAATGCTGAGAATTGAAAGTGCTCTGATCCTGCAAGAAATCTGAGGTATCTTCTGCAGATTGGTCGAATGGGGACGTGCAGGTATGCCTCCTTGAGATCTAGAGTTACCAGCCAAGACTCCTTGCCCAGCATGGGAAGAAGTTGCTGTAGGGTCAGCATTTTGAATTTTGGGACAATGATGTATGTATTTAAGGTGGACAGGTCGAGAATTGGTCTCCAACTTTTTCCTTTCTTGGAACTAGGAATAGTCTGGAGTAGAACCCCTTTCCTTGTTCTGCTGTTGGCACTCTTTCCACAGCTCTCATGTTTGCTAACTCCATTATCTGGCGTAGAGCCTCTGTTTTTTGATGTGGAGGTAGATTTGGCATTCCTCTTTGACTGGTAAAGTGTGGAAGTGAAACCGGTAACCTTGATCTATGGTTTGTAAAATCCACTTGTCTTTTGTTATGTAGTGCCAGTTCTTTGAAAATAAGGTTAACTTTCCGCCTAGAGGAGCTGCTATTTGTTCCCTGGTAGGCGGATTTAGGATTAAGTCACTGTGGCTGTGCTGATGTAGAGGCAGTGGCTGTGTCTGTGCCTCTGTTGTTACCTTGCCACTGTCGTCCTCTGTAGGCACCTCCTCTGGATTGGGTTCTGCCTCTGGAACGTCTATTCCTGCCCCTTTGAAATTTTGCAGAGTCAGGAAAGGACCAATTTTTGGCAGGCCAGTTCCTGCTAAACCTTGGGGTTGGACTTGCAGGAAATCTTTAACAGTTTGAACAGATTTTGCCTTTTCTTCCATTTTCTTCATAACCTGCTGGGCAGGTGTACCAAACAAACTTGTCTTGTCCATAGGAGCATCTAGCAACTTAGCTTTAACATGATCCGGTAAAGCTTGTTCCTTTAACAATGCATGTCTTCTTATCACTGTGCCTGTCATGGCTGATCTAAATGAAGCCTCCAGTGCATCATAGCCACATTTTAAAGAATGGTTGCTAACCTGTTGTATGTTATTTACCATCTCTAATACATATTTCTTATCAAGAGATTCATCAGTAGTTAGCTTTTTAGTTAACTGATCCAGCATAAACTCTTGGTATTGTATCATGTGAAACTGACAGTTTAAAGCTCTAGCTGAGAGAGTAGCTGAAGTGTAGACCTTTTTACCCCATCTGTCTAGTGACCTTGCTTCCCTTTCAGAAGGAATAGGGTTTTAGCTGTGGTTGCGGCTACTGCCTTGGGACCCTGGGATATAGTTTCTGGGTCTGCAAGAGGAGCCTTGTAAAGGTGGTGATGAGTATCTGGCACCCTGTAAAATCTGTCTGGTTTGGCAGGGGCTGGGGGTAAAGAATCTGGAGCGGAGCAAACATCATTGAAAGCATCATCCACCACAGAGAGAACAGGAGGTATAGCTAAGGGCCTGTGCTGTGGTAGGTGCAGAAAAGTCCTAAGTCTTTTTCTGGAGTCTGAAAAATCCTGTTGCTGCCATTGGAACTGTTCTCGCATGGCATGCAGGGTTTCTCCAAAGGAGAATTCTTCTGGTGGGGAAGCAGCTGGAATGGATTCTTCAGCATCAGAATCTTCGAAATTGGAAAAGGGAGCCTCAGGCTGGTCAGTTATGTCTGATTCATGAGCAGAATCATCAGAAGACACTGGCTCAGGGGGCTCTGCCCTAGGTCTCTTCTCTGGGGGCTGAGAGGCCCTGTCTGGGTGAGATTGAGATCCTCTAATTAAAGAAATTAAATCTTCTGCCAAAGAAAGCATTTGAGAACTAGAAGAGGGCCTGGATGAGGGGGGTTTAACAGGCACTGATTTAGTAGACTTGGCTGCTTTAGCCCTGGCGAAGGCCTTAATGGACATGGCTGCTGGAGGCCTAGCAGCACCACGTGCTGGGGTAGAGACATCCAAGGGGATGGTATCTGATAAGTCAGTCACCGTAGTGGGTAAAATTTCTGAGGTCGATTCAAGAATTGTAGCAGGGGCGTCAGTTGTAAGAATAGATTCAGCTGTACTTTGAGCAGTTTTCTCGGTTTCGGCCGAAACCGAGACACTCGCGGTTTGCTTTGCCGTGGTTTCGGCCGAAACTGCGGACCGCGAGTGTCGGTCTTTATCTTTGCGTTTTTTGGGGGTAGTCGGAGAATCCGACGACATAATGTACGCAAAATCAGTACCGAAAAACTGTTCTGCAAACTCCGACCGACGCCTAAGCGTTCGTCGGTTGAAAGAGGCACAGGCCGAACAGGCTGCTACGTCGTGGGCTGGGCCTAAACAAGGCAGACAGTAAGAATGGAAATCTTTATGAGGTATTTGTTTCCCACAGGTTAAACAATTGTTAACTTTTTCTGACATCGGCTGAGGCAAGAAAGAGTCCCCAACGGGGTACTTAGCTTTAGAAGTCTTCGAAGTAGTATTCGGTAGAAGTAATCTCTGGATCCGACCGACCGGCACTTGCGAACAGCTTCTGCTTCGGGCGCCACGCGGCAAGAAAGACTGAGGAAAATGGCGTCGGCTGATGCTTTTATACCCGAAGACCAGCAGAGATGACGTCGGGTGGAGTGCGACATCAGCCGAAGCCGGACCCGGACTTTGGAATCCGGCCGACTGCAGGGCTGCCTGACGACAGGACAACCCACTTGTTATGACTGCAGATGCATCCATGAAGGACATCTCCATCTGAACCACTATGGAAATTGGAAATAGCTTCTAAATGGACTCGAATGGTGGAAGCTGATGCTCCATTATCAAACAACCCAGAAAGATAATGAAGAATAGCAGCTGTAAGAGTTGAAAAGGGATCTAGCATCCGAATATGTGACCAGCTAGCTAATCTTTTCCATTTGTCTCTATAAAGTTTTCTGGTGGATGGTTTATGTAATATCTCGGACAGATGAGGAGAGGGTTTCCTGCCTGGTAACTAATGGAAATGGAGAAGCCACGCTGTCAGCTTGTGAGTGGATAAATGTGGGGGAGTCAGCCCTTGTGGGTGAGATATTAGGTCCTGACGAGTGTCCAGGATCCAAGGAGGTTGTAACACATGAGGTCAGAGGAAGGAAAACCACACTTAATGCGGCCAGAAAGGGGCAATGAGGATTACTTTGCATCTCAACTGAATAGCTTTTGTTAGAAAAAGGGGTACCAGAGGTATTGGAGGGTAAGCATACAGGAGACCCACGGGCCAATCGTGAGTCAAAGCGTCTCTCGGTGACTCCCCATGAGGGGGAAAGAGGGCAAAGTAGCTGCTGCATTTGCTGTTTGAGGGGGAAGCAAAAAGATCACAGCATGGCTGGCCCCAACAACTGAAAATTTCTGCCGTCACGCTCGGACTGAAAGACCACTTGTGAGGACAGAGAATGCATCTGCTCAGCCTGTCCGCAATCATGTTGGAGCTCCCCAGGATATGCGTTGCAATTAAAAAGCAGTTGGAAACTATCTCCCAATGCCAAATTCTCATGGCTTCACGACATAGGAGATAGGATTTGGTCCCTCCCTCCTTGTTTGTTTATGTACCAGACGACAGATACGTTATCTGACTGGATAGCAATTGTTCCTGACGGAAGGAGCGGATGGCATGCTTGCAATGCTAACAGCACTGCTCTTAACTCCAGGACATGGATATGCAAGTTGACCTCTAGGCTGGACCACATGTCTTGGACTGTCATTCCCTGGAAGTGCCCCCCCCCCCCCAATCAGGAAAGCATCTGTGGTCACCATGGTGCCGGGTTGGGGAGCCTGGAAGAGGCGACACCAAAGATTTTCATCTGTACTCATCCACCAGAGGAGATCTTGTTTGCAGGAGTTGGTGATGAGGATTTGTGAACTTAGGGGATGAAGACTGGATATCCACTGGGACAGAAGGAGCCATATGTAATCTGGCTAGGGGAACAATTGGGATGGCTGCCACCATAGACCTCAGAGCCTGAAGAACTTCCCTTGCAGACACCTTCCTTTGACAGAGTATCACTTGTACTTGTGCCCTTAACCTCTGAAGTCTGTGAGGAGGAAGAGAGACTAGGTTGCTTGAGTGTTGAATACTGCCCCTATTAATTCCAAATGCTGTATGGGATGAAGGTTGGATTTTTCCCAGTGTATGGTGATGCCTAGCAACTCCGCTAGAGCTAGAGTGTAGCGGAGGGCCCTGACCAGTAGGCGTTTGGTGGGGGCAGAGAGGAGCCAATCGTCTAGATACGGAAACACCTGGAATCCCCGACATCTCAGATGAGCTGTCACCAGTGCTAGACATTTCGTGAACACTATGGGTGCTGTCGAGACACCAAATGGAAGGGCTCTGAACTGATAATGACTGGCTCCCAGCCGGAAGCAAAGGAGACTCCTGGAGTGTTTGTCCATTTTGATGTGGTAATACGCATCCCGGAGCTCTATCGAGCACATCCATACACATTCCCGAAGAAATGCGAGAATGGATTAAATCATGACCATGTGGAACTTGGTCTTAACTACTGATTTGTTTAGCTGGCTGACATCCAAAATGGGCCTCCAGTCCCTGGTCTTTTTTGGCACCAAAAAGAATCTTGAGTAAAAATCGGATCCGCACTGGTCTGGGGGGACTTATTGGATGACTCGTTTTTGACACAGCTTTCTTATTTCTGAAGCTGCCCCTTTTCTTTGACTGGGTGGAACATCGGGAAGGGATTTTGGGGGCCTTGATAAGAGATTAGAGGGATGTAGTACCCTCTGGAAATTATTCTCTGCACCCACTGATCATTTGTAAGAGAGTGCCAGGCAGCTTGGTGCAGAGAGAAACAAGCCCCAACTGCTTCCAGAGGAAAGCAGTCAGACAGTGCTTCAGGAGCACTGATACGGTCGTCTGGAGAAAGAATCCCTGGAGTCCTGATTTCAGGGACCCCCCCTCTGCCCCAAAAGGGGCACCTTCCATTATTGGAAACCCCTCTGCCTCTGGGGGAGTTCTAACCACATGCATCACGGAAAGGGCCTTGAAACTTTTTGTGCCACATCTTTCCACTCCTCTGGTTCCCGGAAAAGGAGCGCTGAGGCTTGGAAAAATGTAGGCCAATGGCAGACAAGGTTTTTCTGTCCTGCTCGCACCTGACTAACGTGTCCTTCACTTTAGAACCGAAGTGAGCTAACGGTTCGATAGGGGCATTTAAAAAGGAAGACTTGAAGGAGTCCGCGAGATCACAAATGTGCATCCAGGCGTAGCGTCTCATAACTATGCCTGCACCCGCAGCTCTAGCTGCCCCTTCGGTTGCGTGGGACAGCAACCTCATGGATGAGCTGGAAAATGACTCTAGGGTGGTAAGTTGGGAAGCAACTTTATCATGTGCCCCATCCGAAACTTGACCCGTGAGGGTTCCAGACAGTTCAGTGATGAGATCTCTTTGGAGCCTTGTAAAATGTGCCAAAGAGTTCAGTGACCTGACAGCAAAGGTTGCTGAAGCAAAAACTCGCTTCCCTAATCTGTCCACCACCTGGGACTCTCTGTTGGGCAGGTGGACAGCAGGACTTTCCTCCGCAAGGTCCTTTTTCGTGGCAGCCGCCATCACCATAGCATCTACTGGTAAGCCTCTAGACCAATGGGGCTAATCCTCGGGAGGGGTACCTTATCTGATCTCCGGGGAATGGCCTCAATGGTATCAGGGTTCTTCCATGCCCGCTGCACGATGAGCTTGACTAACTCATCGGCTGGGGGGGGGGGGTCACCCAAGAAGTAGAGGGCCGAGAGCGGAAGGCCTGCAGGAATACAGATTCCTCCGAGGAAGGGTTGGAGGGCTTCCAGTCACCCTTCTGCCCCAAAATTTCCAGGATGTCCCCAAAGGAGACATCGTCAGAGGGTGACCGTGGGGACCCTTTCCCATCATCGTAGTCCGTACCTTCAGTAAGAACCTTCTTTGGGGAGTCCATGTGTTTCCTCTTACACATCCGTTTCTGAGGGGGTTCTTCAGTGGGAGCATCCGAAGAAGACTCAGACAGGGGGATACCCTGTACAGGGGTTTCCTGAGGCTTCCGCTCTTGATGTCCTGGGGGGTGGCCTTTGATAGCTGCAGCTCAGAGGGAGCGGGTGGAAGGTCTGACGTAGGAGGATTGCTTCCTGAAGCAAGTTCCCTCTCCATCACCCGGTAGGCAGGCTCACCTGAAGAGGAATGGGAGCCCGAACCCGAAGGAGACAATTTCAGAACCAGAGTCATAACCTGCTCCCGGGGACTGAGCCTCAAGCAAAACCAGGGCAGGAGTCACCCTCGGATCCGAAGACGGAATCGGTGAAACAACCGGAGCCATGGCCGGAACCGAGGGTTCCACCCCCCAAACATGAGATTGAGGAAGGGTTGGTTCTGATGGAACTGACACCAAAAAAGGTCTCGGACCCTCAGACAAGGTTATTGTCAGTGCCGAGGAAAGAAGTCCTCTTGCAGACATCAGGGCTATGGGCCTCGGAACCGAGGGGTCCAAGGGAGGAGAATACGTGGGTGTTGCAGGGGCAATGGGCCCAAAACCTGGAGTGGGATGGGTTCTAGGAAAGTTTATAATTTCCCTGGCTGTCAGCAGCTGATCAAAGAGGCGCACCACATCCAACTCAGATAGGCTCCTGGTGGACCTTACTGACATCCCTGAGCGGGAGTCAGGCCGGTCCAAAAAGGGGCTAAAGGCTTGTCTGGCAAACGGATCCGTAGACACAGTACTGGGTCCGTGGTGTAGTAAAAGTGGGCACCAAGGATTCCAGTTTTGAAACAGGCAAAAGGGGGATTATCGGTGCCGAGAATGGGCTCGGAGCCGAAGTAACAGTTGGAGTGGAAGTCAATAACGGCTCCGAAGAGGTTGTCGGAACAGAGATGGGGGACATTGGTGCAGAGGTAATGCTAGGCAAAATGGCCAGAGCAGAAACCATAGTAAGAACCGTAATTGTCAGTGCCGAAAGCGGCATCGACGAGGCAGTCATGGGCAACCTCTGTAGGAACCACTGGAGCCAAGCTTGCAGCCGAGGTGGTTGGAACCGAGGAGGCAATCCTATGCTCCGTGGAAGTCTTATGGGCCTTATGCTTATAAGGCTTGCCCCTATCACCGGCTGGTGAAGAGGGGTCAGAACGAGGATGTTTTTTGTCCACAGATGGAGGGGATGAGACCTCCGATGCAGAAATAGCCTCAGAAAAGGAAGTAGGCCTTTAAGAATTAGTTTATTCCGTCTTTCATTCGGCGTCCGCTGACTGAAACTGGCACAAATATCACAGGAAGGTTTCACAGAAGTGTGGAACCCCCGAACAATAAACACGTTCTGCAGATCGCAATTAGGGAGTTTACCATTGCAAGAGGAGCAATGTTTAAACCCCGTAGTCCCTTTCTTTTCAGACATACCAAACAAATACCACAGCGACTATCCAGAGAGGAAAGAGAGAGAGAGGGGGATATACCAACAATGGTATAGAGAATACCACAAGGGTAAAAAGGGTGTTTACCAACAATGGTACGAAAGGTGATACCCGTGGGTAGAGCTGAGTAAGATATCAAGGAAAAAGGGAGTTTGACCTAGAGACTCCCCAGATTCTGGAATAGATTGCCCATACAGGTCAAACAGAGTGCCTCTTTGGACCTCTTCAAGAGGAACCTTGACGATTGGATGGGAGAAAGGAAATTCACCCCAGGGATCACATCAGTCGCCCTGCTAGACAGGGGTCCAGGAACGTAAATAATGTGGGAAGAAATAGCCAGGGAATTGTTATGGCTAGGCTTGTATAGGCCCTAGGGCTGATAGCCTAGTACCAACCTATGAACCTATGACAGGAAAAAACTCTCAAAATACAACAAACTTTGAAAAAAAAAACAATACTTAGCCGGAGAGCTCGGTGGAATGCTTCTATATGGCTGTGCGGCAAATGAGATCATTTGGTAGCAGAGAAGGACATTGTGGGTAGCAGCTTAGTTCGAGGGTTTCTGATGTATGCGAGCTTGGTATAAGACGGACTCGGAACCAAACCCATCAGTGATGAATAGGAAGAAGATTAACAACTTCGGATAAATTATTACAGACCACATACAGAATTCCACTGTGTAACAAAAGGAGCTGTACTGGATTCTGTAATGGAAAGTGAGCATTACGAGGACAAAGACATGGAACAAAGTAACTAAAATGTGTATATACTTAAACTCCAATACAAGGTGAGAAGTCACTGGTCCAGTTGTTAAGATAGACAACATAGAGAAAATAAAACAATAAGGTCAGTAGTTAATTCACAATATTAAATTATGTTGTAAGTAGCTAATTTGAAGGTTTAACTGGTTTTGATTTAATCAAACTCAAGATTAAAACTAGATGGAATAGCCGATTGTGATATTCAGATTTACATGCTTAAAAATTGCAGTTATTGAAAGTTGAAGGTAAATACTGGTTGTCTAACATGAGGCTTGTTAGTATTGTATAAACTATAAAACTGGTGCATCAGCAATTGGAGACAAAATAAGTCCACTCTGAATGGAGATTACACAGTATGCACAAACGGAAATGTGGCAATTAAATTTATACTGCACAAAAAATATATATTACTAAATATATAGGGTAACTCTTGCTGATAAAAGCAGCAAAATGCATTTCACACTCAGAAGAAAATAAGAAAATCCCAGATATGGAATGCAATACCCCAAAAGCACATATGTGTTAGGTTTCATTGTAATAAAGAGGGTATATGTGAGATGGGCCTAGATGGACCATCTTCAGTCATAACTCAGGCTAGAAGGGTAAGTGCAATATACATGGTTAAGCAACCACACTGCATATTTTGCTGAGATGAAAGGAAATGGCGTACCTCAAGAAAATTCACTAAATAAGGAAGAACACACACTTCATGACAGTAACAGGAATTCAAACATAAATCTCACACCCCAGAATTTGGAAGTATATACCTAAACTACTTATGACCATTGCACCTTAAATAAACATGAAATGATCACTTGTCAGACACTAAGACAACTTATTTTATATCTGTACTGTGGGGGTTATGCCTCCACTGCATATCATCCAGCCACAGCATCTCCAGAGTAACTTATTTCTAGCATCTTTGCTGCCTGCATTTTAAGTTGTCATTAAACTGCAACTCTCTCCATATTGCAAACATGGTTTTGAAGATCCACAACCCCTAAAACTATAAAGGCAGAAATGTTTTATCTGTCATGATATAAAATCACACTGTTCAACAATAAGATAGTAAATCAACTTTCTACTACTTTTCTTACTTGCTTTCTGCCTCTGGCAGGAAAAACAAAACGCTGCTTCTCACATGACAATACAATTAGAGTTTTTAAGTACCAATTAACATTAGTGGACACCTTAACTAAGTTTCTGGGGAGTAAGTGGCTGAAATCCCATAGCACTTCCACTCCATTCCTGCATTTCTCTGGATGGTACTAAAGCTAATTCACTACAACTCCCATACTGCAATCATACACACCTCCCTCCAGTCAAATGTAATGGGGAATAATACTGGAGGACAGTAATTTATGAGACAAAAAAGGATGAAGGGAGAGAGTTAACACTAGAAGATAACAGGAAAGCAAATTAAACAGATGCACACCAAATCAGCCGATCTAGGAGGGTGCCTTATGTAGCAACTAATGGGACATCATCTTACGCAATCTCTAGTTTGGCTACTTTATTACCTCTCATCCTCATGCTCAATAACAAAACACATCTATCTCCACCTGCCATGATGTTACTGCCAGGGTAGAAGAGCATGAATGTTCATTACAGTACTACTCAGCTTAACTATCTACTTAAAAAAAAATAAGCAAATTTAAATATGCACTTACCCAATATAAAGAGGCCTCCTTTTCCTATTATCCACAGCTGTAGTTCTGACCTTGCTAGACTATGTGCTTTATCTTTGCAAATAAACTTGTCACATGTTTCTGCATCGGTTTTAAAAATTTCCCTTGCATTACAATGGCATGTAACCACATAACTGACCACTGTTTAGATTATGTTAACACATCCTTGTCAGTGTTGGCATCTTCTTTTTCTTCTGAAACTGATCCAGTGTACAGTTTAAATGTTTTGGTAAATTAAAGGTCTGCAAAAAAAGAAGTTATGTACTCACCATAATGTTCCATGTGTGTTGTCCATCTCATCTTCATTCTTTTAACTGGTTGGGATCGGAACCAATCCTTAGCTAGGCTAAGACTCGGCCTTATAAAAAAGCTCAAAGTCTTCTACTAGCTCATGGCTGACACCCTATCTCACCATCTTGTTTGTTGATATAACAATAGGTACACCAAATAAAACTATCAAATACCTTACAGAGCAATGAAGAATGTCAGAGAACATTAATTACCAAGTGTATCTGCTCAGTCCTCCAGGAACCAAAGGATGGGGGAAGGAGGTTGGGATGTAAGAATAAACGCGAGCTGGACAACACACATGGAACGTTATGGTGGGTACACAACTTCTTTATGTGATGCTGTCCTATCTCGCCTTCATTCTTAACTGGTTGGGACAGCATCCCTAGTACCATCTTTCTTGGGTGGTTCAAGGGAGGATATTCTTCAGAACAGAGGACCCAAAAGAGGCTCTGTTCCTGGAGGCCAAATCCACTTTGTAATGAGTGATAAAGGTATGAGGCCTTGCCCATGTTGCTGCAGCACACATTGTGTCAATTTGGTAGTCTAGCCCAAAAGGCAGAAGAGGTTGCTATGGCTCTTGTAGAATGACCTTTTACTTTATAGGAGAGTTCTTTGTTTTGAGATTTGTAAGTAAAGGTAATACAGTCTGATAGCTATTTCGAAAGTGCGACTTTAGACACAGGAGCACCTTTCTTTGAGTCTGAAAATGACATAAATAATTGGTCAAATTTTCTGAAGTCTTTTGTCCTATGTAAGTAGAAACATAATTGTCTATGTACATCTAGTTGGTGTAGCAAATATTCTGCCTTGTTGCCATAGTTGGGGAAAAGGACTGGTAGTTCTATGGAATGATTCAAAATTAGCATACTTTGGGTAGGCAGGATGGGTTTATTCGTAGGGATACTCTATCTTTGTGGAAAAGCATGTATGGGGGCTTTATAGGCAATGCTTGTAGCTCTGAAATTCTTCTAGCAGAAATGATAGCTATCAAAAGAATAGTCTTCCAAGTCAAATACTTTAGATCACAGGATGAAGCAGGTTCAAATGGGATATGACAAAATTCAGGTCCCATGGTGCTGGAGGGGCTTTAATGGGTGGTCTTAATAAAACAGTGCCTTTAAGAAACGCATTGCAAAGTCTGTGGGATATCACATTCGGCCCTGAATCACCTAGTTGGAAATTAGATGCCGCTGCTAACTGAAGTCGAATAGTAGCTCCGCCTTCATTAACTAGCTTTGCTAAGAATTCAAGAATGGAAGCTACTGGGGCAGAGAAGGGGTCAATCGGATTATTCAACACCCAAGAAGAAAATCTTTTTCATTTGCTCATATACAACTTCCTAGTTGAAGCCTTATGAGACAAAATCAGGATATGTTTCACTGATGGAGAAAGGTTAGGAAGCCTGGCTATGCTTGGAATCGTTGCAGCCAAGTTGTCAATTTGAGGGTTTGAAGGGAGGGGTGGAGCATCCCTGATGCAGGAGTCAGAAGGTCCGGAACTGGGTCCAGAATCCATGGCTCTTCCTGGAGATGAGGCCAAAGGAAGGGGAACCAGATTTGACAAGGCCAGTATGGGGTGATGAGTATCCCTTCACAAGGAACTAGCTTTCTGAAGAAATTTGAGTATCAACGGAATGGGAGTGAAGGCATAGAGGAGACCTGAGGGCCAATCGTGTACAAGTGCATCCCTTGATGACTCCCTCAGAGGGAGGATTAAGGCAAGACAGCTACTGTATTTGGCATTAATTTAAGTGGCAAAAAGGTCGCAGCAAGGCTGGCCCCATTTGAGGAAAATCATCTTTGCTATTTCTTGTTTTAGGGACCACTTGTGAGGCATCAGAATTGCTCTGCTGAGTTTGTCTGCTATCACGATGGATTTCCCCGGGATGAGCATTGCTACCAGAAAGTGTTGGGAGGAGGTCGCCCACTGCCATACTCTCAGAGCCTCCCGACAAAGCAGGTAAGACCTGGTTCCTCCTTGTTTATGTACCACACAACTGACATGTCTGTTTGTACTGCAATAGTTCCTAGCAGAAGAGAGTGTTGAAATGTTTGCAATGCTAGAAGCACCGCCCTCATCTCTAGGACACTGATGTGCAAATGGGCCTCATGATCCTGCCAAGAGCCTTGAACTGTCCTTCCCAGATAATGACCCCACCCTATCTGGGAAGCGTCCGTGGTCACTGTGGCTAAAGGTTGTGGGAGAACAAAGGGTCGACCTACTGTCACATGAGTAGAGTGAAGCCGCCAAAGAAGGTCTTTCTTGCAAGATTCTGTTGTTATAATTTGGTGGGACATGGGTAGTTCCTGTGGACCACTGAGTGAACAGTATATGCTGCAGAATTCTCATATGCAGACGTGGTAATAGAATCAAGTTTATTACTGCTACTACGGTCCCCAAGATTTTCAGGACTGTTCTTGCTTGTACTTTTTTCTTGGAAAGTAGGTTTTTGACGATGTTGTAGGACTTGAACTCTTTCGGATGGAAGTTTTCCTATCATTTCTGCTGTATCCTGATCTGCTCCTATAAAAACGATACGCTGAGATGGCAACAAGGCAGACTTTTCATAATTTATTACAATTCCTAGGTGTGAAGCCGCGATGGTGCAGCAGTTAGTGTTGTCGCCTCACAGCAAGAGGTTCTCCCGTTCGACTCTCGGCTGGAGCGCCTTCTGTGTGGAGTCTGCATGTCCTCCCCACGGTCGAGTGACGTCTAAAGACATACACAGGTAGGTGCGTGCGTGAATGGGTGTGCCTTCTTTGAAGGTTGCGCGTTGGGCTGGCAACTCAGCACCATAAAAATCCACTGCTAATCATTAGCAGACCAGAGTTCCGTTGTGACGACCCCTAACCAGGAAAAGCCGAAAGAATATCATTGTGATTCCTAGGTGAGAGCATAGCTGCAAGGTGGTGTCTCTTGTTTTTATTAGTAGATGTTTGGTGGTATGATTAGGAGCCAGTCATCTAGGTACAGAAACACTCTGAATCCTAGGCATCTCAAGTGAGTCATGACTATTGCCATGGTCTTAGTGAACACTCTGGGGGCTGTAGTGAGACCAAAGGGCAGAGCTTGAAACTGGTAGTGACTGGCTCCCAGCCAAAAGCACAAATGACTCCTGGATCGCCTGTCCATCTTTATGTTGTAGTACGCATCCTGGAGGTCTATAGAGTACATCCAATCGTCTTGTCCCAGGAAAAGGGAGCATCGACTGCAGTGTTACCATCCAGGGACTGGAAGTTATTCTGGAGAGCCTCAAGTACAGGAGAGAGTGGGGAAGGGGCAAGAGTGCCCATTTCCAAGAGGATGTAGTACCTCTTCTGCACATCAGAAATTTGTGCAGACTGCCATTCAAAATATTTAATCATACTTTGGTTAGTTTCTCCAAAAGGAAGCTTCCTCAGTAAAGGAATCTGGAGAAAAGGAATCCTCTTCATCCAAACAGATTTGTCCAGGAGAGTGCAACTGAGAGTTGAGATGAGTCGTCTAAAGACTGGTTTGAGTCATAATGCCATTCTTACTCAAAAGATGATGCAACAGTGGGTTTCTGAGGTGGAGACTGTAGTCATAGAGATCAAAACAAAGGAGGGTTCAGAGCTAAGACAGCTTTAAACAAGCCCTGGGAGAAATCAATCCACTCCTTTTCCCCAGCTGCCGACAGGGAGGCTACATGCCTAATCTTTTTTTTGGTGTGACATCTGCTTGGATGAGATGCAGAGGTTCAGAACCCAATCTTACCTCTAAGTACTTGTGATGTCCTTTCTTATGAAAATTTGAGAGACATCACGAGGGCTCTCAGAAACGATGAGCTGTGGTTCACTGAAAGTATCTGTAGCTGAAAGGCCTCATGAGTCATACCAACCTCTGACGGGGTCTCGGAAGTGGGCAAATGAGAGGAAATGAGATGTACAGTGTTGATTGACACCCTACCATTTAATCCTGGCAACTGAGTGGCGTTTCAACATAGCTACCACAATTTCTAATATTCTAAAGTTGCTTCCCATGGTTCTTCTCTAACTCTAGGTTGTACCTTTTCCAGTACAAAAAATGACAGCATTTTGAAATTGTGACATCACATGTCTTAACAAAACAGTTGTTGAATCCTTCCTTTTAATATCATTAGTATGTTTATGGATACTTTTGCTAAGCTGCCAGATGCCTGGTTCTACCATGAGATTCTACCATGAAATTGAGCACTGGAGGAAACAGCTCTGTCTGATATGGTGGATGTAGTGGAATTCCTTAGAAAGTGGGGAGGATATTCTATTCACTGCCAAGTATACCTTCTCTGAATTATTCTCAGAACCCATTTGTCTGAGACTATTTAAGGCCAGGCTTCAGAGTTGAGAGAGAGCCTGATGGAAGGAGGAAGAGAAGATTTCAGAGTCAGGAGGGAGGGTATGGGCGCACTGTGACTAGGCATCGTCATTCCTTTGCAGGGGGTGATCCTTTTAAGGGACAGATCTCCTCTTGTTTGGTTTTGAACAATTACCCTCCTGCCATTTCCTTTTGGATCCTTGACTTTTGTTTGTTCTGGCCCAAACACCAAAATCAGAACTTAAAAAAGCATTCAAACATTTTGGCTTTTAAATCATCGGAGCTCTTACTACACAACCAAGAATACCTCTTTGAATCAACAGAAGCAGCAGCAGCATTTCTTGAGACTATCTGCACAATCGAGCTTACCTCTCATAGCATGTTTTGAAACCCAAGTCAAATTAGAAACAATTTCATTCATATAAGACTTGTGCTCTGCAGGTAAGGATGCAGCAAAATCATCCAAACTGTAAGCACGCTGTAAAATATCTTCCAAAGCTGTTAAGACAAGAGGGATAACTGCAGAATTGGACATCTCCTCCTCTATAAGGTCATATACCCTACCTAGCTCTGGAGTAGTTCCTAACTGCTCACAGGCAAAATCAACACTAAATCTAGCAATCATCTAAGGAAAAGTGAACATTTGTTTGGACTTAAGCTCAGGTTCACCTTCCGAAGAGTCAGAGTAACTGTCTTCAGTGTTAGCTAGGAAATCATTGTCCTCAGCAGATTCCCCATCATTTTCTGAAACAGAAAGGTCTCTAGACAACCTACCATTAGAGACAGGATGGGAACAAAAACACCTGAATTAGCTGCCTGCAGAACACTATTAGCCAAGGAAACAACAATAATCTGATTACCAGCTGTATGACAAAGCTCCTGTCTTTCTTCTGAACTTCACTACTAGATAATATATCTGGGGACAAAAGAGGTCTGCTACCTGAGACAGCTCCTGCACCTAAAGGGTTTGGTTCTCAAATACCTGATCAAAGTACTGGAGAAGACCTGGGGGGGGGGGGGGTGTCTAACACCTGTTGCAAGTGGCCGGCAAATCCACACTAGAGGAAGACTATGCAAAAAGTAAGTGGTCTGCAGGCCAAGCAGTAATCACTAACCATAGGCTGAGGCATAGTTGTATTGTTTTCTTTTTTTTCCTTTTTAGGTGAAATTGGATTTGATGAGGGGGTACCAGAGTTAGGATCCATTAAGTCTGAGGGTGAAGAACACCAGCCAGAATAATAAACTGACAGTACTGGATAATGCATCACAATAAGCACTTAAAGTTTTTAGTAATAAGTATATCTCCACACAATTAACTCTGACAAAGTTTGCTATTATCACAAAAAAAAAAAAAAAGGTTGGAAAAGTCTTCAAAATTATTTTACAGCTAACATCAAGTTAAGCGATTTCCATACACCAAAGAAACCAGTGTACAAATTAGCTTAACATACTTTAACCACATTAAACTGCCTTAAAAATAACATTTAATTGCAATTAAAACTACATTTTCTTGTCAGAGAGAGTACTGTGCATTCAAATAACTTAATTTGTGTTAAAATTGTGATCCGATGTTAAAAACATACACAGCTGAGTCATATATCTAGTAAATGATGTACAAATGCAGAAATAATCAAAGTTCTGCAACATCTTCCTAGCAAGAGATGCAAATAAATCAGAGTAACAACATTAAAGACAGGCTTCTATTGTATAACAGCACACACACACACACACACAGAGCACTTATGACAGAAACACTGAAAGTTTCCTCAGAAACGGTAAAAACAAACATTTATAGAAAACAAACACTGCTGTGTGCAGAAATTTCCAAAGTAATTACTGTAAACACAAGCATAAGTAAAATATCTATATCTAGTCTCAGCTAATTACTAAACCAACACATTCAAATAACTCACACTCCACAAATACCCTCATTGACTGGATACTAGTACCAGCTCCTTCTAAATATCACAATCCAGAAACCCTTCCTGATTCCCTAAGTGACCATTCACCCATAAAGGTACTCAGATATACAAACCACCTCCCTAAACCACAGATACATTACTAGACATAATCTCTCTAACTTCAACCCAGAAATATTTAACACCCTCATCTCCAGAGTATGCTGGGACTTCCTCTCTCAGCTCCCCCTAGATGAAGCTGTCATAGCCTTCAAATCTACCTTTCTTGACATCATAAACTCATTAGCCCCACCCCGTAAAATTAGGACAAAAGCAAAAATATCCCCTTGGCTAACAAAAAACACACACACACTCAAAGTCTAGAGATAGGTCCTGGAAAAAATGGATACATACAAAAGACCAACTGACCTACAAAGATGCAAAGAAACCTGGCAAAAAACTTATCAAAAAAGATAAAAAAGCATTCTATTATAACCCTACAACACTAAGATCTGACCCAAAAAAAATCCGGAATGCTATTAACCAAATACTTCATCCTGGAACCCCTACCTCCTCCAACCCTAGCCCAGACAAAATACAAGTGGAGACTGCCAACACTTTCAATACTTACTTTGTTGAACCAGTATCCAAACTTCTTAACCCCAATAGCTCCAATACAAAGAACCCCAAAGGCCCAGTTTTCTCCTCAACTACCCCACCTCTACTCTCTTAAGCCTGTCTCTACAACTTATATCAGAACTCTGCTCTGTAAACTTAAACCATGCTCTGTATCTGCTGATAACATTCCATCATACTTTCTCTAGACAGCTGCACACTCACTAGCCTACACCATCTCCATCATTATAAACTGATCAATCTCTTGAATCTAAAGTACCATCAATCTGGAAACATTTCTACACCCTACCTCTCCACAAAGGAGGTAACTCCACTGAAATCTCAAATTTCAGACCCACTGCCACCCCCCCCCCCCGTCAAAAATCCTAGAAAAATGCATACATACTCAAGTCATAGAACATCTCTCTAAGGAAAACCTACTTACTCCTACACAACATGGTTTTCAACCAAAACACAGCACCTATACTGCTCTTCTATCCTTTCTCAATACTATCTCCCTGGCAGAGATGACCATAAACGTATCTCCTGTCTCTTCCTAGATCTCTCAAAGGTCTTCGATACTGTTTCCCACTCTCTACTACTAAACAAAGTGTCTGACCTCAACTTCTCCCCAGACACAGTGGCTTGGTTTACAAGCTATCTAAAAGATTCCAATCAGTAAGATGGGAAACTGCCTTATCTACTCCCCTTCCAATAAAAATGGGTGTCCCTCAAGGATCCATCTTAGGACCACTACTCTTCAATATCTTCACCAACTTGCACTGGACCTCCTGTCCACTTTCCTCTATTATCAAATATGCTGATTACTCTACAGTCAGAACAATAGCAAACTCTACCTACAAACTCTTATAAGCTACCCAGTCTTCCTTTAACTCTGTGGAAACATGGTTGTCCAACAACCAACTCATCCTCAACCCTAAAAAAACAAAACTCCTACTCTTCCTCCCTAAAACAGTCAACCACATAAAGCCTTCTTTTACTATCCAGTCACTTAACAATACCCCTATAGTAGTGGATTCTAGCTCAAAACTCCTCAGTATCACTACTGATCAACTAAAATTTGATCTCCACATAAATAACTGCATCAGGAAAACTCACCTTAAATTAGGTCTACTATATGGAAATAAAAAAAATTCTCACTCAGGAAGCAAGAATTACTCTCACACGTTTACATTCTCCCCTGCTTAACATATTGCTCACAAATCCTTACATTCTCCCCTGCTTAACATATTGCTCACAAATCCTTAAAAACCTTAACTCCTCTCTCCTTACTAGACTTGAGACTACATACCACAAAGTAGCTAGATTTGCAACTCAACAATCCTATACATCTCACCATTGTCTCTCTCTTAAATATCTGAACTGGTTGAACTGCCTCACACCTCCTCCTCCTCACTCAGCTTTAAACCATTCACTCTATTCTATACCAGTAATTTTTGTCCAGCCTTACACTCTGTAATCTCCCACTATGCCCCTTCAAGAAATCTCCGCAGCTCTTCCCAAGACCTATTAAACATCTACAAGCCTAAGTCTACAGCAGGGTGCAACTTATATAGCGACCATCCCTCTACTGAATGGAACAAACTTCCTCTTGAAATTCGAACACTCAAATATTCTAAATAATTCAAATTAACTTTAGAAGAATATTTCAA